>NW_022984827.1:130194-196955 GCF_010094145.1 Didymella exigua CBS 183.55
GTTAAGAAGCTATAAGCCAAAACGTAAAAAAGCATACCCTACCCATCCGCCAGCCTAGGTCACCACCCTATAGCGTTAATACCAGCAATTAAGGTTATCTACTTGCAATTGCTAGGTTAGACTCTAAGTAGCTTTATGTGCCTCTCTAATACAGTAACAACTTTAATAGACCCTCTAACGCCTATTTAGAAGCCTGTCTTGTTAAAGTTGTAGGTATCTTTGTCTAGGATACTATACTTAGCTTTGACATTGCGCACAAGGTTAAACTAGGGGCTTATAACCTTAGGATTGCTGCAGAGGACCCTCTAGCGATCGCGCAGGCGGGTAACCTGCGACTTGACGTCAGCGCGCTGGCTTACAAGCTGGGAGACCTAGTTAGTGCCAACCCTCCCTCTATCGCGTATGGTAAGCAGTTGGTTAGCCATATCTTAAACGTACAGAAGCGTAGGAGCAAATCCTTGCTTATTAAGCTTCCTTATTATTTATATAAGCACCTCCTCTTTATGCTTTAAAAGATTTAAGCAGCTAGGGTAGAGATTGCGTTGTGCAGTTATGCTGGCGTGTTAGTCACTAAGGGTGCTTTAAGGAACGTTATAGATAGCAGCAGCATGTCTTATACTTAATAACACATTGCATTTAATAGCTTTAAGTATAAAGAGTATTCTATCCTCACAAGAAAGTAGCTTAGGATTAGGTGGTTGCGGCATTGAGTTATGATGTGGAATGTGAGGTGTGCTTGGCAGGGTGGCCGAATCGATGGTGTGGCCGAAGCGAGTGAGCCACCCAACCAACTTTGCGCACCTTTACAATCATATATCTCAACAACGTGATAATGTAATGTTTAGATATTTATAGAGTAAATTAAGCAGTATCTAAAGTATCTTTTTTGCACGTACGCGAGTTGTGTCTAGTCTCTCTGCATCTCTTGCAGCGCGCGAGTGCCTGGCGGCTGTGGCCTAATTGCTCTCCTCCTTGACGCTCTTCACAAGCAATCTGCTGATCAGCCTCACGTTAAGTGAGTATATCCTCTCCAGCTCCCTTTGTTAAGATCCCACACTGCTGTATACGCCTTTTTTTACGCTGTTTGCGCGCTAACGCTGCCTTATTAGCCTTCTCAAGGCTGGCAATCCAATCGCGCATCAGCTCAGCTGAGAGCATCACTACCTCAGCACCCTTCTTGAGCTGGTTAATCGCCTCAATGATTGAAGCTGGTGATGAGCTCTTGTGCCGCCGCACGCGATCGCGTATTAACGTTGATTGAGCATCAAGTTCACGTACGTTGCTTGGCGTACGAGCTTCCCAGAGAGCCTCTGGCAGAGTATCTGGAGTAGGTGTACGTAGCTGCACGTCAAGCTTTGAGAGCACAGCGTGTGGTTGGAGAGGCACAAGGCCTGTACCTCGAAAGGCTGAGCAGATATTGGCTGAGGTGAACGATTGACTGAACGCTGCCTTAAAGGCTGGCAGGAACTCAAGCTTGGTGATATGGTTAATGTGGTGGCGGATGAGGCTCTCAACCTCACGGCTATACGCGCGCTTCAACAGCGAGAAGCAGCCAACGTCAAGCGGCTGCAGTAGATGGGATGAGTGAGGCGGCATGCAGAGCGTATAGATATTGTTCTCCTTGCAGAGCTCTTGAAACTCAAGAGAGTGGTGGCTCTCATGGCTGTCAAGGACGAGCAGGCGACGCGCACTAACAACGCGAGTCTTTGTGTGAGCGTTGAAGTGCTTCAGCCACTCTACTCCTAGCTTGTTGTTTGTCCAGCCATTGTCGCTAACTGCAATTACCAAGTCACGTGGGATCTCTGCTTCCTCGTACCAGGCAGATAGATGATACTGGCCAGCAAAGATGAGGAACGGCGGGACTGGCCAGCCAGCAGCGTTGATTGCAGCAATCGCCGTCACCCACTCGCGATTACCTGGCTGAATAGCCTTAGGCCTGCCTCTTCTTTCTAACCCTGTTACAACAAGTTAAGTTGTAATTTTGCCTATTATAAAGCCAGCCTTGTTAAAGTTGTACACGTCATTATCGCAGATGCCGTACTTAGCCTTTGTCTCCTCTACAAGCTCAAACCAGCTCCTGATTAGAGCTAGATCCTCGCATAGAGCTCTCTGCCTATCGTATGCTCGATTGAAACGCGTCCTAAGACTGTCTGTACGCTTGACAAAGTTGCTTGGCCAGTCTCTGCCTACAGGAGAGCTACCACGCGCTAAGAGTAGCTTATCAGCCGTATCACGTACAGCTGCGTACGTAGGCGAAAACCTACGTGTATCTAGATCTAGTATATGCTTTACTATTACCTCCTCCTCTTGCTTGGTAAGCTTCTTTGAGTTGGGCTGGCAATTGCGTCTAGCAGGTTTGCCAGCGCGTTGGCGGTAGAGGGTAGCGCAAGAGACTTTAAACGTTACTGCAGCGCGCCTTTCAGTCTAAATTTAATTTGCATTAAGAGCTGAGATTGCAAGGTGTATATTAGTCTTACAAGAAGCGTGTTGGGCTATGTTTAGTGGAGCTATAGTTGATTTATAGTTGTAGGGTATAGAAATTTGGTGGGGTGGCTCACTCGCTTCGATGGCTCACTCGCTTAGTATTTACGTTACCTTCACATACGACCGTAGGATCATGAAAATTAGGCTTCCCGTCCGCTCAGCCATATACAAGCATGATACCGGCGGATTAGTAGTTAGGTGGGTGACCGCTAGCTAATCCCCGCTGTTTTATGTTTTTTGCCAAAAAGTCAGAATCTTCTTTTTGCCCCTCACCCAGGGAAAGACCGCTAGAACATCTAATCGAGCGACTCAAAGGTCGTGGGAACACAGTGGGTGTCGTGAGGAGAGCGTTGATCATCGGCGGCATGAATTCTTTTTAGAAAAACGATACGTCTAGAGGTTGTCGTGAAGCGCAGGCAGCTTCAACCACTGAACATGTGGGCAAGAATAGAGGTACCTCTGCTGAACTCGATTTTACGACGGCAGCCTTGTTGACATGTGTCACCTGGTAGATCTTGCGTTGCTTAGGAGTGCGGATTCGCCAACCACTAGCATTCGAAGTGGCTAACACATACCTAGGTAGCAAGAGAAGGCGCATTGTTAGACGCGTCCCAAGATTATATATCATACCACTCTTGAGGTTTCCAAAAATCACATCAATCCCAAGATGCTAAGCTGTCCGGCGCAAACAAGGATAACATGTCTGATACAGCTATACAGTCGTTGCAATCAAACTGGCTCGAAATGACCTCCTACTGCAGTGGCGTTGTTCATGTGCACTCGCGTTATTAGCAAGGGCGCGCTGTGCTACTCCGCCTCCGCCCCCTTCTCTTCAACCAAGGAACGTGGCGCACTTCGATGCCACGCCATATCATGCATCGCTTTAGAAAGTCATCGCGTTGCCTTGCACCCGTGTCAGATCAACACCAAAGTATTGCTATTGGCTGTTAGCATCATTCCGCGCGCATGCCAGGTCGGTTGTCTCACTAATGAGTCGTGCATCTTCTGATTTTTGAACCCGCCGCCTGCAAGGGCTGTCTTGTTCTTTTGACGTTTCATCACGTCGTGCTATCGACACGTAAGCTTTCCATTGAAACCCCATGTATTGAAGTCGCTCTCACCTGCTCAATAGTTCCTTCCATGACGTATCGTACGCAGACTACTCGCCTTTCCTGTCCGATGCGCTGCGCTCTCGCCATTGCCTGTAGCTCGACGAAGGGATTCCATTGTGGCTCAAGTAGGTATATATGGGAGGCAATAGTCAAAGTAAGGCTGACAGCGTTAGCGCTGGAAGCCTTTTCCATTGTGTGTGGACAAACCCTTCTGCACCCGTACCCAGTGTCATCATAAGAATGTTCGGCCCGATGGAAGATTTGAACTCTTTCAACACTTTCAGCCGCTGGTTTAAGCTCAGACTTCCCTCAATCATCCCATAGCTCATTCCATCTCTCTTGAAGAGTTCACCCGCCATGTTCAAGGTCTTCTTCCAGGCAGAGAAGATGATACTAATGCCTTCATTAGTCTGCCAAACTTGAAAGCGCCGGCGCGAACTTACCATTTCTCTCCAGATACGTGCTTGATGTCTTTAACTAGAGCCATCAGTTTTGATGGATAAGTTTCCGTTGCTGCTTCTGCTGCGAAGGCGAGCTCGCCGGTGCTAAAATGCGTAGTCAGATCTGTCGGGGCGTGGCCTTTTGCACAAAGCCGACAGTGATTTCCCTTCTTCTTCTTCTCCACACATTCAGGCCAGCAGCTATGACAGACAAGATGTTTGCACGGCTGGATGAACAGACCACCATCTCGGCCTTCTACCCGGTCGATGCAAAAAATACTGATTGAACAGTTGGCGCATACGTTTTCTTCAAGCTGCACCAGATGAGAGAGTATCTCGTCGTCTGACCCGTGCGATGTATCTTGTGTCCTCCTCGGGCCATTGTTACAAAAGAGACGCAGCTCGTGGATGAACTGAAGAGCAGTAGACACGTACCTGCCCTTTCCGCTAGCAGTCATCTGCAACTGTCTCTTATACTGCTCAAAGAGGTCAAAATACTGACTATACTCACCGGGCAAAAACGCGATCAAACGCTCCTCAGCTATCGGCTCCGGTAGATGAAGGTGTCCTCGTGTCCGCCGGAGACAGATAATCCCCAATAATGTCTGTAGATTTCGAAACCGAGTTCCTCGTTCAGCCAGCGTTGGTGCAATGATGAAAGTGCGAAAGGTCAGTGTATGCGCTAGCTCTGTAATTCGTAGGAAGGCGACCAGGCTCCCTAAGTCTTCGAGACGGTTCTGTATAGGCGTTCCAGTGAGACACCAGCGGCGATAGGCAGAAAGCTCATGGATTGCCTTGAACAGCTTGGTCTTTCGATTTCGTATTTTGTGGGCTGTAAAGACATGTTCAGTGAGGGAAGATATGTATAGAGAGCACAAAGCCTACCTTCATCCAACACAATGCGGAACCAATGAACCCTCGACAAGGGCGAAGAAATTTGCTTGGTGTCCCGCAAGGCCGTGGCATATGTGGTGAAAACAACGTCTTTCTCAAGAAGAAGATGTGTCTCTGCATGCCGGTCACGACTGAGATGTGTATGAAACGTCACTTTGTGCGGCCATGTGTGTCTGTGAGCGTGAGCCAGGTTGATCGAAAACAGCGGGATGAACAGCTTACGTGCGGATTTCGTCGATCCAATTGTCGATCAGAGCTATCAGAGTTAGCATTCGACCTCTAAAGTAGAACCTAGGTCCGTGTCGACTTGCTTGTGGATGGAAGGAGAATCAAGGTCGCTCGCGAAGGTGTCAAAGCATTTGATGATCCGTTCTCAGCCGCTGTCTGAGTCGAAGCGAAGCTCTCCGCATCTGGAAGTGAGCTGGCAATGGCCGATAACATCGTCAGCGACTTTCCCAGTCCCATATCGTCGGCAAGAATGCCACCTCTCGCCTCGCGGTGTTCGGAAGTCTCGGACCCCGTCAGTACGTGCCGAAAACTGTCTCGTAATCAGCTCCACATATACTCGCTCAGACAGAAGCACTCATGTAGCATACCAGGTTCCATTACGTCTACGCCTTTCTTGCCAAAATGTGAGCTCTGTAGAAGGCCTACCGCTTTCTCGCTGTGCAATGAAGTCTAGTGCCATCATTTGGTGCCTGCAGTTTGGTTTAGTATGCGATCTCTCATATTGAGCTCGAATAAACTTGCGTCATGAGTTTGGTCTTGATACGACTAGTGTCCGTACGTATCTCCTGAAGTATATTTGTATGAGTGAGTGAATCAAGGATCTGTTCAAAATTGTCTTGAGGTTTCCTAGACGGTTTGAGATTGCCTTGAGCCGACCCATCTAGGACGACAGTAGGCGTTAACGCGTCTTCTCCCTCGGTCATTGTCTCGTCAGCTTTCTCACAAAATCCTTCGATCTGGAGAATTTGGGGATTGAGGTACGTTTCTCCACCGGGTCTCTGCAAAGGAAATTGCAAGAAGATTCCAGAGCGAAGGAGGATGTTGCCAACTGTTCCAGCGTGATGCATCAGGCTCTTTACGTTCACGTCGACAAGAAATGTCACCGTTTCACCTGCGGATGGCGTCCAAGCGTTTGTAGTTTCCTCTCGACGCTTTCGGTCCAAACATGCCTCAAATTCAACACCAAGCCCTACCAGTCCGCGGGCTTCGTTGCAGAAGGCCTTGTCGAGACGCGCAAACGCTCCTCCTTGGCTATAGAGCTCGAAGTAATCGCCTTTCGGACAGACCTCAAACGTAAGGTCATCTTGTGTTGTCCCAAAAGCATATGCGCGATGGAAAAGATCGCGCACCCCAGGTTGCACCTGCGCTCTCACATCGATGACCTGTAGTGCAGTGAATACGAATATACGGTACTCACTGGGTTGGTCTTACCGAGCCTAACAGACACAAGGGCTCATTGATCGGCGTAGACTCATGCGCATGTAGTTGTTGCCCATGTTGTGGTATATGTGGATCGGCGATTTCGAAAGGATATGATCGTTTCAACGCCATGTGGTTGTTGAGATATTCGTCCATGACTTTAGGATGCCTGTGTAGCACGCGCCCTACTTGCGTAATGCTTGTATGACCCCGTACTGCCACGAGCTAGGCTCGGTGAAAGCACAACACAGCAGGCACCTTTCGCTTAGTGCCTGGTCGCTGTGGCAGTGCTAGAGTTGAGAACGCCGCGCTCAGCCTCGTGCGCAGCCGAGGCGGAGCGGTCAACCTTGCGCTCAGATCGCGAATTTCAATTTCTCGCTACCTGGGCAACTTCATGAGCCGTGCATATTTGCATTCTCACATTACAAAACCCTCAGCACCATGGTCATACAGGTCATCGAAAGTCGCTATACAGTGGAGTATGACGTCCTGGTCGCTTTCCTGAGTTCCATATTTGGAACCTCCTCATGTGACATTGTTGTACGAATGTGCCTTCCAGAACACAGCCTGCAACGAGCGCTGCTGATCAATCACCAACAGATACCTGACGAAGGAGAAAAGTGGAAAGTCAATGTTCCACGAGAGCTCACCCGTGTACGTCACCCTAGCGATAGAACTCTCGCGACGGTTCGACTGACCTGCATAGGATGAGCTTGTGGACTTACAAAGGAAGTTCAGGCAGGCGCTTGCCTAGTGGCGGGGCAGCTAGGCGAGGCAGCTGGGAGGGCGGGGGATGCGAGCACCACCTCCGCAGCGAGGCGCTCTCAATCACCTCAGCAGTCAGATAACTTCAATCGCAGTCTGGCTTTCCTAGTTTCGCAAGCGTTCATCCGTATAAAATCTTCTTCGCGGGGCGATCCTGATAGCCGTAAGCTTTTGCTGAGCCTGACGTGTGATCGCGCTGCTACAGCCCACCGGTGAAAGACGCAGCCTCGCCCGGTATAAAGGAGTGGTGCACTGATCACACAGCGGAACTGAAGAATGTCTACCTTACAATCCAATGACAATGACGGTTGGGAGAGATATCCCGAAAATCTTTCTCGCTCTCCGCCAGACTTGGAGGCGTCTCGCAACAATACCAGAATAAGCAAGCTGAGCAAGGATCTGTTCGTCGCAAATCAAGAGTCCACATTTCAGTACGTAGCCATCGGCGTACCAGGAAATAGCAAGTCATTAAGTTTTACGTGTCTATCAGTGCTCAATTAATGTGTCAACAGATGGGGGGCACGTTGTATTGACGGAGCAGATCCGCACGACGGAAAGGCTGTATAGTATCCTCGGCATTGCTTCGACTACCTCAGTGGTGTCAGTACGCTCCTTTTATGATGTCTTTCAAAGCTAAGAATGCACAGTTTCATCGATCAAAGTTATACGTGGAGCCGCCTTTGCATTAGCGAGGAACACTTACGACGACTGTTCACGCGAATGGCCATCCACCCTGACTTCCTAGATGTAGTCCGCTTATTCTGCGAAAAAACAGGTCCTGTTGAGGAGGGTTTCAGCTCGCTATTCATGCATTTGTCAAAACATGATCCTTCCAGCGGTCTTTTGACGCCAGGCCGGGACTGCGGCTACTGTACTATTCCCCAATTCCAACTTGGATTCCACCGCTAAGTCCTCTATAAGACATCGGATACAACATCAAGTATGTTGCAAAACACGGTCGGCGCTATCCGACAGACCCCTTTTCGATTAGAGAGGTGGGCGTTTATCAACACTTCGCATCTTCGCATCAACAGTGTCGCTGGGTGTTCTTGCAAGCACCAGACCAGCTTAAAGATCGTTTGAAACGTCATCTCCAATGCTCTGACGACGATTCGCCTACAAAACAGGTGATACAGCATGCTATGGTACTCCTCGAGGTGTCTGAAGGCTGGCGTGAGTATTTGATCTATCTTGAGGGAGAGTTCTCTAGCATAGTGAGTATAGGAGCTTAAAGATAATAACCGGGTTAATTAGTCGTGTAGGTTGATCGGGGCTTCTTTACGAATGTCAAAGAGCTTCATACTGAAGGAGATGTGCAAGCCGACTTTTCAGATCTCAGAAAGCTGCACATTCTAACAGACAAGCTGCTGAGGCTGGCTCACATACTAAGACTGAACATTCGTTTGGGTTGTCAGCTAAAGCATGGGATATCAGGTCTTAGAACTAGTTCTTCACCAGCTTTGTCTACCAGCTTCGACGACATGCAATCAAGGTTAGACCAATACACGTACGGACAAGAGACGAGTTTGACCAGGATTGAGACACTGATTGCACGTTCTGCTGGAATTGGCCAACTTGTGAGCATTCGTCTACACCTTAACTACGACATTGCTGAAATCTGTGCTTGCGCAGGTCCAAGGTATTCAAGATTCCCGATCGAACGAAGCAAGCAAGCGAATCAACCTTGAGATGCAAAGATTAACAGAACAGAGCATCAAAGAAAACGGGCTGATGAAACGACTCACGGAACAGTCTACAAAGGACACTCGGTCTATGATGACAATCGCATTGATCTCTGCGATATTTCTGCCCGCGACCTTCCTAGCGGTAAGTGCCTCATAGAAATCTGCTCTTAGTGTTTGACGGCTGACGGTGTGCTAGACCTTGTTCGGGTCCAATTTTTTCGCGTACTCTGAACGTGACAACGCTCTGACTGTGGCGTCGAACTTTTGGGTGTACGTCATCATCGCATCTGCGTTTTCTGGGACAGCAGTGCTTGTTTGGTCTATCTGGAGACGGCGCAAGTTGCGTGAGCAAACATCGGACCAACTTGACGTAGCTTGAAGAGGAAGGACGTGGCCTCGCTGGAATTGTTGAGTCAGCTGGTGTACTGCTGACTTACGAAAGACAAGCGGTAGAAGCCAGCTTTTTGTCTTAATAGAGCTCCAATCCAATTCTTTGCTACAGCGTAGCTCGCTTCTTAACTTTCTTGATGATGAGCAAGGCAGAGTGCCGAGCAAAGAGCAACAACGACAGTCTCGAGATTCAGCGTTACAGCCGAGTCGCAATCGCAGTCGCAATCGCATTGATGTATAACAAGCACATTCGTCGTATCGATGCGTGCCTACAATATTGAGCTCGTCCGTGACATGAGAAAACTGACTACGATTGTCTCCGTGACCTCAATTTACACTATTAAGATGCGGCTCTACTGCGGTGGCAACTTGACGGCTTAGCTTGTGGCAAATGGTTGTCGATGTGTGTCGAACAAATCTTTCAAAAAGGTAGGGGCAGGCAGCAGACAAGGGAACCATTGGCTCCATCGGTGCACGTCGGCAGACAATGCCGTTACGGCATTAGTGGTGACGTGCAACATTTTAGCGCATGCTCCCGAGGTCTGCACACATGAGGGCGTGATGTCCGAGCCATGCTCACGAACGCCTGAGACTTGACGCGATCGTTTGTTACTGTCTGTAGGTATCGAGTGTCATATGTCCGAGAATCAAGTGCTTCGCCGCCACGAAATCCCAAAACGTGCTCGCTTCTGGCGGGCTTGAGTCCCCTCTAGACAATCTGCGAGTAGAGCGCCTGCATTGATTCGAAGGTGGCTATCCGAACCAAAATTTGCCTGAAATACGGCTCAGCATGTTAAGGCTCAAAGCCAGGCATATTTTGCGGTGTGAACGTGGGAAACTTGAGAAATGCGCACTCGCGTCACTAGGGCGTACGCGATTGGTTACCCCCTTCTGTGATGCGCCCGAGGCTGACAGGGGGTTCTCGGGTATCACAGAAGGCCCGCCCGCACAATCACCTGATCTGCGCCCGGTTCTTGCCCTTCCAAGGTTTCACGGCGTGCGCGCTGCTATACCTAGGTAGAGTTGGAATGCCACGCATTTGCGCCGCCTCCCGTGCGGCGCAACCACAAGCGTGATACACAGTGACTGGACACGAGGACGCCGAGTAGTCTCATCTGCCTACCCAGGTACGCATGGATCGGTCCCTTCCAGTAAATTTTACAGCGGATATTTTCCCGACTACACAGTGCTTGGGTTCTGGAAGGGCGCGGATTCTACTCAGCCGAGTCCAGGCGTACACGATTGAACCATCTGCTGCCGCTGGTGCCTAGACGTGTAAGCGCTTGCTGCTGAGTGTCGCAGTTGCCAAGCGTTGCAGCGCATGCAGGTCCTATGTGATTGGAGGAACTGTCCAAGATTGGGACGTTGTCGATGACAGCCACCACAAGTGCGGCTGTTGACCGGTGACCAGCGTGCGGCAACTTCTTTCCCCGTCAGGACTCTCCACGGCTGTGCCCTCGTTGAGCGAAAGCACAACCGACATCCAAAATCGATCAGCATCGACCAGCACCTGGGAAACGGAAGAATGACAGATATCATGGATGGGGATCCCCCATGCATGGTTGCCCATGACTACTTAGAACAAAATGCAGTACAGCCGATCAGGGAATGCTATCCTTCCGGTAGTGTCTCGCTGTATGTACCTGCGCGGAAGATCAGGGAACTGTTCGAAGCCAAGCCCCTTGGTTTGACAGTTGAATCACTGTTTCTCTGCCCTTGCAGGCGATGCACTCGGGACGGCGGATCAGTAGAAAAGCGTTCAAACTGCTTCAACGAGCGTAGGAGACCGCAGGAACTGAAGGGGGAGTATGCCCTGATCTACGCACTACTGATTTATGTTCTCCGCCCTGGTCTCATCCAGGTGTTCCAGAAGTACGAAATAAAGCTGGAAGGGACCAAGTACCTTTCCGACGTGGACTTCGACAATTTAAGGCGTCGTGAAAAGATAGGTGATCTAGGGGTAGTACAAAGGAAAATACTGGACGGGCAGTATAGCTTTCTCGTACGGACACTTCGACCCGCATCAGACATCGTCTTCATCCCGGCAAAAGAGCTGTTGCCGATCAAAGAGGATGCAGAGCTCAAGGGGGAAGGAACATTTGCAGAAGTCCGATGTTTCGAATTCCAAGACGACGATTATCGGTCGCGGGACTTTGGACCAGTAAGATCCCCTACAGGATGATTGCACTTGTATTCTAAACTTTGCAGCATATTCAAAGGTTTGCTCGCAAGATCTTCAGGCATGGTATGGTCAAAGACTCCGCGAAAGAATGGTACAATCTCCAGAGGCTTTCGAAAGAGGAAGACCACCCTCACCTTATGGCGGCTTTGGGCGCGTACTGGCATGGTAGTCACTTCTTCATTTTGCAGGAAGAAGCTGACAGATCACTTCACGACTACCTCAAGGGACCAGGAGACATATTCGACTCCCCGGAGCTCTGGACGCAGATGCAAGGCGTTGCTGAAGGGCTCAACACTCTCCACAAACTTTACAAAGGGACCACGATCGCTTACCACCAGGATCTGAAACCCGCAAACATCCTGATAGTAAAGGGAACGATGAAGATTGCAGATTTTGGTCTGCTCGAATTAAAGCCGGCAACGTTGCCAGCTGAAACCGACCCGACCGGTATTCCGAACGAGCACAACACTGGCTACTATGCCGCCCCTCGTCAAGGCAAATACACTCGAGAATGCGATGTATGGTCACTGGCATGCATAATGTCTGAAATCGCAACTTGTGACATCCAAGGCCGGGATGGAGTTAGCCACTACAAGAAGGCTCGCATGGCTGATGGGCCATCTGGCAAAGACACTCCGCGCTTCTTCTCTGGGCGAAAGGTCAAGAATGCAGTGCTACACATGCATACACAGCTCTATGAATTTGTTCAGAGCCCGTCGCCTATTTTGGAGGACCCAACAAGGCAATTGCAAAAGAAGTTCTACAACGAGAAGTTCTTCGACCTCTTGAACAAGATGTTCAGGTGGGGTCGCGCGTCCGCAGACTTACTGGAAGTCCCAGATGGGGATATCAGACTCGATGCAGCGCATGTTGTCGAAACGCTTGAGTCGTTGCGCAAGGAATCTTACCCCGCAACTGATCTTGACAATAGAATTGACAACCTTAGTCTAGGTCAATGTCTGCAGGAAGCACATGTTTTGGGCTCTCGGATGGAGATGTACCTCGCCGAATTCGAGGAAAGCTTGACCTGGAGAAACCGAACAACATTCTGTGCTACGACCGTTACTGATCTCAAACAGTACATCGTTAACTTGCAGCATATACAACACAGAGAGCGCCGCCAGCAAGGTCTCGGCCGTCTGGGGCTGTTTCTCGAAAGGTTCCAAGAGTTTGGCGGACTGATCACTAATTTACCCAACGTTGAGCAAGTCATGGCATCAATCTGGGTATACAATTCCCAGGCTACGGATTAGTACCAAGCTAACGTGGCTGTTTAGGGCCCTGTGAGATTCTTGCTGGAGGTATGTTCGACTAAACTAGTCATGACACGCGATTGATGTAAAAGACAGGCAACAGACGGCAACACTAACGCCTTCAATGAGATTCTCGACGTCTACGAGCAGATAGGAAGAGCCCAACCCGACGTATTCATGTACAGAGAGCTGTTCACAACTCAGCCAGACCTGATTAGGATTCTCACGGCGACATATGCCGATATCCTTGCGGTCAATCTGCCACTCATAATTTACTTCCGACAGCATCGTAAGGCAGCTTCATTGTATGATCTTGGCTTTGTGCTAACGTTCCTCAGTCTGGAAAGAGCTGTTCGCGACGACGTGGAAGCCACTTCGATCAAAGATAGCAGGCATTATATCTCGTATGCTATCTCGCCTTCAGCTTGTTCGCGATCGGGCAAACTCAGATCAGTTCGACTTGTTCGTGATTGCTTCTACTCTCGAAGAGCAGACATCGGCCGCTGAAATGCGTAGTAAAAGCATGGATTGCCGACAGACCGTGTATGCATGGTTGAGACCTACTGACATGGAAAACGATCAAGAGTATCTCAGGCGAATGCGTGTTGAGTACCCAGGGACTTGTACCTGGTTACTAGAAGACGAAACCTTCCAAGAGTGGTTCATTCAGCAACCCGACATGGCAGTGCCTCCGAAGTTCCTGTGGTTGAATGGAAAACCTGGTGCTGGTAAGTTCCGACGGCCATGTATTCTACAACAACTTACACAGTGATTTCAGGGAAGACAGTTCTTGCATCCCTGGTCGTGGAAGAAGCCAGGAAGCTCGATTCGAGTCCCACAATCTTGTTCTTTTACTTCAAGCAAGAGGACAGCGACCGAAACAATTTCATATCCATGGCCCGTACTTTGCTTGCCCAAATTCTTGAACAGAACCCTCACACTCTTGAATACTTCTATAGCAAATGCTATAGTGGGGGCACTTTGCTTCCTTCTCGTGCTCTTGTCGAGGAACTCTTGGGATTTACTTTACGCAACTGTGAGTCGGCCTATATCGTGCTTGACGGCTTAGATGAATGCTGCACGAGGAAAGAGAGAGGAGATATCGCAAGCTGGTTTCGAAAACTTCTCGAGAACGGGCCTCCGGAGATTCGTGGACGACTTCACTGTCTGTTCGTCAGCCAACATGATAGCGCCCGAAAGGACTATCGCGACATTCCGAATATTACAGCAGACGCAGATAACAATGAAGAGGACATTGAAGCTTTCTGCGAGGTACAGGCTAGAAAGCTCATCGAGAAGCTTGGTACTACGGAAGAATACGCGCACGAGATTGCTAGAAGAGTTTCTGCAGCAGCTGAAGGTAAGTCGATTCCGAATGACAGGCTCGCTTGACTAATGAGACCGAATGCTAGGGGTTTTCCTCTTCGCTCATCTCGTCTGGATTAACCTCTGCGGTCAGAGCTCCCCCTACCGTTTAGAATGCGAGATGGAAACATTCGACACTGATCTGGACAAGCTGGAAAAGGTGTAAGTGATGCATCTCCGTGTTATCAGCTCGGCTGGCTAACTATTCTGTTTCAGCTATGCCCGTATCATGCAGACCATTGTGAACAAGCCTGTTACTGCCGAACGTGATGAGGCGTTGATGCTTCTTGGCTGGCTTGTTTGTGCAAAACGCCCCTTGAAGCTACACGAAGTCCAGACGATGAGATCCATCGACTTCGACACCAGAACTGTTGAATTTGAAAGGCGAAAGTTTCGTGTTGACCCCAAGGATCTCTGCGAATCGCTGGTCGATGTTCGGGGAGACGGGAGTATCGAATTGGTTCACATGACTGCCAGGACGTAGGTGAAACGTGATTGTATCCACGAGGGTCTTGTACTAAGTCGCCTGCAGATATCTCGCGAAGAGTCACTTTCTCGACGTTATCGATACCGGGCTTGAGATGGCAACGCTCTGCATTGACTACCTGAACTTACCATCGTTCCAAAGTCCTTCCAAAGAGCAGGTACTGACCGGAGAATACGGTTTTATGGAATACGCCATTTCTTATTGGCTTCGGCATTTGGAGGCAGGGATGAACTCAGCCCTTCCTGAGCACAACAGCATCTGCCAGAATCTTACGGAGTCCCTTGAGGTCTTAGTAGAGCAATACTGGAACGAGTCAACTGCTATTAGTGTCTCAACCTTGAGATCGATTCCTAACCGGACCAAGGATCTGCTTCAGCATTTCAGTCATTGTCGAAGCTCCCACCAGATTTGCCTAGCACTTATCTCGACTGACAAAGGACTCAAGGATTTTAGCGATGTGCGCCCCGAAAAATCAGCTTTAGACTTCGCAAGCGTCGTGAAGGCGGTTCGTGGCTGTGTGGAAGCGTACGTTCTCGAGGACCCAGACTCAGAGGCATCTGAAGCTCTGAAAGAAAGATATGGCCGTAATCTGTTCAAGTGTCCCAAATTCAGCTGCAACTATTTCACGGACGGCTTCTCGACCCAGGAACAGCGTGAGAAACATGTTGAGCTACATGAGCGTCCAGCTCGTTGTACCGATGAACATTGCATAGGCTCTCAAATTGGGTTTGCAACACCGGAGCAACTAGGCCGACATCGGAGAGAGAATCATCCAGACTTCACTGTGCGCCGCTACGACTTTCCAACAGATGAGGAAATCAACGATAGTATACGGGAAGTTTCACCAGAACCCGACACTGTTGACGAGGATGAACTTCCAAATGTTCCCGATCCAGCAGTCATTCCCACCCCAGATCAGACAGAGCCCCAGCCGACGCAGCCCAGAGGGACTAAACGTCAGAAAGTGAAGCAGGACTACAAGTGCGCACACTGCGACAAGACTTTCCAGAAGAAGTTCAACTGGAAGTCCCATCTTCGAACGCATGGTGACGATGAGAAATCACCATGCAGCGGGTGCGACGCAACATTCGCCAGGAGGAGCGATCTTGTTCGCCATATGAAACTTCATGATCCAGCAAACACAGTCACATGCGGTGGCGCACTTCCAAACGGTGGAAGGTGGGGGTGTGGAACCAATTTTGCAAGACTAGATATACTGCGCAGTCATCACAAGTCCAAAAAGGGTAGGCAATGCATCGCCGAAAGAGACGGCGAGGAACAACCCACTGCTTCAGGTACATAGATCGGGGACGCAGATTGGATAGACGCACCCCACGAGCGAACGTCCATAGACTGAACCGGGCTTTGTTATACCTCATGGATCAAGCTACAATACACTATAACTACACACATTTCCTCTTATTCGAGCCATCCAAGAACCCTGTAGTAGTCGAGTAATGCCATGCCGCTCATAAGTACCTTGTTATAGGGTTTTGCGTCTCTGCTAAGTAAATGCGTAAGCGAGAAACATTTCCTCTAATCAGTCAAGGGGTCTGCTATCAGAAAGACTGCGAAGCATGTAGACTATACAAACTTGCCAACGTGTAGACTGTAAAAGGTAGGTAAGGATTCAAAAGTTTCGGCTGTTGTCAGAAAGTCTGCCGACTATTGCTAGCCGTGAAACCTAAGAATAGGTAGCAAGAACATATGGAGACGCATAGTTGCGTCTTGTACGCACTGCGTGAGAAGTGGTAACCGCAAGACAGAAGATGTACTATTGGCTGATAACATCGCTTGGACAAGCGGAACGGACCGGTGGTGGATCCAGGCTTACTGCATGAGTGGGGCATCATGTGCCGACTGGGAGTCTTGGCTTCACTTTTATCCAATCACTTAGCTTTGAGGGACTCGAGTGTTGATTTTTACGAGTTGCGTGCGGCTCTGCAAAAATCTACGCTAAAAGTGCCATGGAGTGCTGAGCCGTAATTCTACCTCCGCCTTGCACTTCTTGATTCGTGCTCCCCACATAGGTAGTGTATGTTCTCGGAAGCCATCTTCGCTTGTGACAGGCTGAATACTTGCAAGCTTGACACTGTGCTGAGCTTGGAATGCATAATCTCGGATTCATCGGCTCGTCGTTATTGCGATGCTGTGATCATGTTCAGGCCATGGATGAGTGGCCCTGACAACAAAACTACGGTAAGCAGCTCAAAGCTATGCAGAAAAAAGCTCAGGAAAGATCACCCGGTGTCTGCGATTTCACAGAGCTCACCTCATGCGCGTCTTGCCCGGGAAACACAAAGTCAGCTGACTAGGGTTCAACAGTGCCGCGCTCGATAGCAGCCTTCGGCCCCACCCGAGACATCTGCCACTATCGTGTGACAGTGTCGCAATCGATTAAAGCCATGGAGGGGTTGTAAGCTTTGAGACGAACTTGCGCAATGTATTTGCAGCTGGACGTTGGGGTATTCAACGATACATCCTGAAATGTTGATCAGTGCGGACGAATTCTGTTGGGGCCGCGCTGCAGGTGTCGACGCTGGTGGTGGCGCCCCTCCCAGGTGTTTGTTTTCCAACGTGATTTCGACGGTAGTGAAGGCAGCTGAACCATGCGTGCGAATCCCTGGCGCCCTCCAGACTCTGCGCGAAGATCATCTTACGTCAGCAGTGCGCAAATAGCATTGCTGCTATGTGCGCCAATCAATGGCTGGTGTCGCCCCCGGCCGTGCCTTTTTTATTCAACTTTCGCGCAAACGGGGCTAGGCGTGTTGAAATTGCTGAGCCGTGATACCTAGTGGGCTTAACGCCAAATCCGGGTCGAGGCTGCGCTTGCGGATTATCATGCCTTAATCCTTTAGTGCTCTATGCGGGCAAACGTGTATTCGTCCTTAATTAGGCGTATGGAGTACCGCTAACATCAGTGACTGCAGCGATTGAACAAGACGTCGCCCGTTAGCATTATACCGCCCAAGCGCTTTCCGCTGACACGCCTCCAAGGCTTGCGCGTCGTGGGTGTGGAGCGCGTCGGTCCCCCTAACATTGCGGCGTCGCGTGGCAATTTGCGCGACCTTCAAGGAACAGAACCGCGAACTTAGGCAGATGGTGTTACTCTGTGCGGGTATTGGTGAGCTGGGGCTGGGCCTCTTGAGCTTTCGTCGTCACCTGCATGTTCCAAGGTTAAGGAGGAAGGCTTCTTGGGCTAAAGGCCAGGCGCACCAGTGCTATTCCAGCGGCTGTGAAAGTAAGGCGTGTTACATGGCGGCGGCTCTAGAACCATACCTACCTACACACGAAAACCTAGCTTACAGACCGTTCAACTCTGCAACACCACGACCATAACTTTTGTAAAAGTTACGACCTTGCGCAACGGGTTTCTTCCATCAATTTGATAGCATAGAAAATTTCGAAAAATTAGCACTCTTACCTAGGTAGTCATCCTTTGCAGCTGTGTAGAAGATCTGTTATCGCTTGACTACCTAGGTAGCTGAATCTTCCCTGCAAGGGACATGCATACATGATGTCAGCACATTGAACCCGTCCAATCACCCGGCTTTGAGCGACCCAGGTGCTGTTTTCCATGGCACTTAACTTATGTAAAGGGAGAAAGCTGAGCCGTGATTCCTTCCATACACCTACCGATGACGTGCCCCGTTTTGCACGGTGACGTGATAAAAATGAGCTTCCCTGTTCCTCCATACTACCTAGGTATGCTCCTATCTGCGCGACACTGCAGTCTGGTATAGTGGAAGCGCAAAGCTCTCATGTAGAAGGCATATGCACTCGTGAGGAGGCTTGATGCTGCAGCCTCGATGCATGTTGTGCTACCTAGGTAAGGTATTGGATATAGGGACAAAGCTACATAGATACGCGTACCATCTGTGCCATTGAAAAGCCGAGTTCTATTCATCAGGAATCTACCTCTGGACTTGATCTGTTGGTCACATTCGAGGCAGCCCTGGAATACTGCTTGCGACAGTGCGACAGGTCGCTAGCGGCCTCCAACTCCGCGCAAGAAACCGTCACCATCGTCCTGTCACAGCATGCGCATCGTTGAAGGCTCAGTTCTCCAGCGCGGATTTGCGTTTTTTTCATGATGAGTACGTACCACAGATTCACAGGGAGCTGCAGGCGGTCGCAACGCTGGGCACATAAGTCATACTCTAATTATAACTCCGGGACACCGGGAGCGCAATCCAGCGCCGTGGTGACGGGGCGCACTCTTCAGCCGCCTCGTAGCGCAGATGCCGTGAAGGATACCCCGCACTTAGGCGTAAAAGCCGGCCAATCAAGAGTCGGTCTTTCTCTCGAGAGTGTTGTTCTCGTGCTGTCCGAACGGTAGCCCCGCATGCACAAGTGCTGCCCTCTGCTGAGCCGTAATTTCACACAACTCTGGAGTGGGCTAGCTTATGGATTTCCTCAGTCTTGGGCCATGCTGTTACTCTGCTACGTCGTTTTAGTAGTTGATGCTGCCGCCCAGCAATAGCGAGGCGCGCATACAGGTCTGGACATTTGATACGCTCGATAAAAAATGCGCATCTTGTCGCTGTTCAGTGCTCTCGCATGAAGGCATGTCGGCTAGCACACCTGACCACAACGTATCGCGCTCTCAATGGAGGTCTCGTCTCATTCGTGCAAGCAGCCTAGCCAATTAGGAATATTTCGACTGCGCAATGGAATGGACAATACGATTAAAGTCTATCAACAACTACTTTACGGCGCAGTACCATTCACCGCCACCGTGCTCACCGAACACCAATCTTTTGATTTTTGGGCTTCCTTCACAGAGGCTCCAAAAATCCCAGCAATCGATCCGGCTCACTG
This sequence comes from Didymella exigua CBS 183.55, assembly GCF_010094145.1. Classification (NCBI taxonomy): domain Eukaryota; kingdom Fungi; phylum Ascomycota; class Dothideomycetes; order Pleosporales; family Didymellaceae; genus Didymella; species Didymella exigua. The sequence goes on from NW_022984827.1 coordinate 149,501, forward strand.
CGGCCGCTCTGGGAGCAACTCTAGCGTCCGCCTAGGCCCCCCGCGCGACGCGCAAGGGAGCTCAATAGGATGGCAGAGCCTCCCCCTTCCCATCACACGGGGTCCCCTGACCCCGAGTCCCCTCAGCAGCTTGATACCCGCGCCTCAAGACGGCTTCAGAGGGATGTGCATCACCAGGCACCCCCGCTGAGCCGCCAGAACCCCGGTGGGGGCGCTCCCAAACCTCGAGTCTCTGACGCCGTCCAACGCCACATCATCGAGACTCAGCAGATCACCCAGCTATGGAACACCATCACTGCTGCGTTCGCAGCAGCCGTAGATCAACACGCTCAGGGCTACACTAACCCCAAAGAAGCTAGGATCGCAGAGGAGCTGCAACAGAAAGTTATCCACGCCCTGACCTCCCTCTCCCCAAGCAACTCCCCAAGCAGCTCCCGCTGGAGCAGCGATGCCAGCTACAGCAACTCTAGGAGCCAGGACTCAGGCCGCCGCTCCTGGGCGGACGTAGCCAGAGACCCCCAAATGTCGGATAGGGGCGCCAGCCGACCCCTGAACCCTGCTAGATCTCGGCCTGCCCCGCCAGCTAAGCCCAAAGAAGACAATCGAATCTTCATAGCTATCTCTAATCCAGCAATGCGACTACAACAACCCTCACTATTTGCAGTAAGGCAGGCAGTATGCAGGAGTATGGAAGGAATCACTCTTTAGGACATCCCTACTGCATCGCCAATTAAAACAGGCTGGGCAATCACGCCAGCAAGTAGAACAGTTTAGGACTAACTTCTAACACAAGAAAGCTAGGAGCTTATAGTAAAAGCCCTAGGTAGAGATGCAATTAGGATCCTAGAACACTAGATTAACTACGCTGTGCAAGGAGTACTAAGCTCTTTCTAGACCCTAGACAGTACCAAATTACCTACTACCACCCAGCTAGTAGAGGAAGAGGCCCGCTCACAAACAGGCAAGCAGCTAGTCAGCTGCAGAACCTCACAACATGGAGCCAACCAGAATGGCCTGACTACCTGGATCATATCATACAAAGAGCTAGTCTGCTCATTCCAGCTCTTTGGCACCAGCTAGTTTTCAAAGGAAATCCATAAACACCCTACTATACAGCGACACAACCCAGGCTGCCAGCAGTACTGCAACGCTGCTCGCTGTACTCGAGTAGCCCGTTGTGTGCGCTGTGGGGATCGCACAGATAGACACTAAGGGCTCTATAGAGACAACTGCCCTCATAAAGCTAAGTGTGCTAACTGCCATGGCCCACACCCAGCTAGTCACTCCAACTGCCCTGCTGCCCCCTGGCGGGTGCATGGACACATCATTAAGCCCACCAATACTGAACTAAACGCTATCCACCGCGCAGGCAGAGCAACATACCAGCACCTCAACAGGACGGTAGAAGAGACCCTCAATCAGGTGTCGCCGCAGCATGAGGATACCCCCCTAGAGGCCGCCCAGGAGATACTAGCTCCCCACCCTCCTCCCCAGAGGAATGCACCAGAGGAAGACAGCAGGACAGCTACAACTGGAACAAGCAGCGCCTCACAAGCATCCTTGCCCACCACTGGCAGAGAAAAGAGACCAAGACGGGCTGCTGCAGGCCGTGCAAACCTGAATGTAAGGGACATGTCTGCCAACAGTCTGCTCCCACAATCAACCATCTACACTAACCCCTCCACCTTAGAGAGGGAGGACACCAGCATGAGCGATGAGCCACCATCCACATGTTAGGACATCCACACATGCCCTCTACCTACAACAGGCATCGACAGCCTAGCCAGCAGAGAAACCAACTCCGCATATGCTGGGCCAACGTCAGCAGAAGCTCACCCTGCTATATTACAATACTAGAAGTATCCTTCCAGAAGGGCATGGACGTTGTATGCGTCTAAGAGCCCTTTACTTGTGCTAACTTAAGGACCTCCACCCACCCTGGCTTTAGACACCTCGCACCTATCAGCACCTAGGACACTCCTAACGCACTAGGCTCAGCCCGCCCTAGGGTGATAACCTATATCTGCAAAGGGCACCACCTCAAACTCCAGACTAGAGAAAGTCTTGATCACCCAGACCTGCTGTGGGCTGTTGTAAACGGAGTCTCGATACTAAACTGCTACAGACAGCCACTTACCCCAGACGTACTCCAATACGTTACGCATCTCACACCCCCCCCCCCAACACTGCGTTATAGGAGGGGACTTCAACGTCAGACACGAATCCTTCAAACCCACTGTTTCCGCAGCTAGCGGCGGCATAGAGCTCGCCAGGTGGGCCGCCGCCGCCTCTATGGACTATATTGGCGTGCCAGGACAGCCGACACACTGTGCTGGACATGTCATTGATCTCACCTTCTCTAATGTCCCGTTCGCTCATTCTGCTGTAGATGCTGACATGCACAGTGGGTTAGACCACAAGACGATAGTAACCTCTGTCTCTACTTCCACACTTAGCACTCCGCACCTAGACTAGTATTACTATAGAGTCCTAGAGGCAAGCCTACTAAAGTTCACTAGGCTAGTAGAAATAGGCGTCTAGAGCATCCCCAATCCGCGTGCGGCACGGGATGTGGCACAACTAGACAACTGTGTTGCGCTGCTGACAGAGACCGTGCAGCACTCTATACAAACAGCAGGCAAGCTCGACCGCAAGGAGGGACGCGCTGCGCCTTGGTGGACTAAGGAATGCAAGAATGCCTACCAAGCCCACAAACGCGCTCGACAGCACTGCTTAGGCAGACCTCTGCTAGAAGAAACACAAGCCTTTAAGACTACAGTTAGACAGGCTAAAAGGCAATACTAGAGGCACGTTATTAATAACGCTAAGGACAACAAGGATCTGTTTAAGGTTATTGCCTAGCATAAGCTCACACTAGAGAACCAGGACACTCTGCTTATTATAGACAACAGGACAATATCTGACCCCCTAGAGAAGGCTGAGGCAATTAGACAGGAAGTTCTCAATTGGTACACAGCGGATGACGATCTCAGCCACCACCCAGATTAGGAGACTGCGGCTCCTCTGCCGTGGAGCATACACATCTCACTAGAGGAGTCTGAGCGAAACACAATAGGGGTCACCAGCACCTCCCTAGGCACAGACTGCTCTACAGTGCGACTGCTCTGCGCCTGCTAGGCCTAGGTTGGGGAACTTATACGACGGATCTTCTAGCAGTGCCTTAAACTAAACCACTTCCCTGCACAGTAGAAGCTAGCAGAAGTAGCTATGATACCTAAGGTAGGAAAGAAAGACTGGACGTCACCCTAGTCATGGAGGCCTATAGCACTCCTCTCCTGCATTGGAAAGGGGCTCGAACGAACAGTGGCTAGAAGAATCGCGTGGACGGCTATGACCTACAAGATCCTTAGCCCCTAACATGGAGGCGCCCTCCTAAAGCGCTCTGCTGTAGATCTTACTGCAGCGTTCACTCACAATACAGAGGCTGCTTGGGCAAAAGGCTAGCACGTTACTATGGTCACCTTAGACGTGCAAGGCGCCTTTAACGCTCTCCTCAAGAACCGCCTGCTTCACTGGATAGCCCAACAGGGATGGCTGCAAAGGACGATCCTCTTTATTAACTCTTTCCTCACTGACCAAAGAGTTCAGGTGCGCCTTAGCTAGGTCACCACCCCTAGCTACCTGGTCGCCTGTGGCACGCCCTAAGGATCACCCCTCTCTCCTGTCCTATACACACTGTACCTAGCTAAGCTACTATCTATGGACACGCAACGAAGGTTTAGATACGCAGACAACATATGCCTATACCAGGCCTCGCACTCTCTAGATGAGAACGTCAAGCTCCTAGCAGCAGACCTACAACAGATTAGAGCATGGGGAACAGCGAATAAGGTCACCTTTGCCCTAGAAAAACAAGAGATGATCTACCTCACTTAATAAAAGAGCAACTACGCGCCACCCTGTGTGGTGGATGAGCAGCTTACAATTAACCTAATCTTACTAAGTAGGTCAAGAAACTAGCCAGCCCTCTGTTAGCTTAGGATCTGGTTTAACCACAAACTTACCTTTAAGCAGCACGTAGCCACACACAACGCAAAGGCGGCCAAGGTGGCCTATCACATCCACAGCCTAGCAAACACGGCCTACGGACCACCAGCCAGCTCTCTCCGCAAGGCCACTATTGCCTGCGTATATCCGTCCCTTCTGTATGGGGCTGAGTGTTGGTACAGAGGCCGTACTAAGCCTCCACGAACACTGAAACCTGGCAGACCAGCAGAAGTCAGCGCCTATGTCGGATGGCATATAGCGGTCATGGACAAAACACTGGCTATAGCAGCAAGAGGCATCCTCCCAGTGTGGCGAACGACCCCTACTGCTACTCTCTTCCGAGACGCCGGCCTACCCTCAGCTGCCAACGCGCTAGAAGAAGCCAAACTTCGCTTTGCGACACATCTACGCACTGTAGATGCAGAACACCCACTTGCCGGCCGCATGGCAGCCATCAGGATGAGCGTAGGCAGGACAGCTGGAAAGCTGCAACGAATGCGGACCAAAGTCCAGTATCTAGGATCTCTTCTGCCTGAGATACCTAGGACAATACTAACAGCCCCCCACTACTCGCCCAGCTGCCAAACAGACCCAGCAATAGGCATAGACAAAGAGACTACAGCAAAGGCCTTCAAAGAATAGTAGGCCTACCTGCCACCTTTAGACGTGACCATCTTCTCAGACGGCTCTAAGCAGTACACAACAGAAGGAGAAAGGCAGGTCACCTACGGCTTTGCTGTGTACCAGGACAGAAAACAACTTAATACTGGACGCGGGTCGCTTCACCCTATCTCACACGTCTTTGACGCGGAAGCAGTAGGTGCGTGGAGGGGCCTCCAGCACACTATAAGACATCCAGCGCTCCGCACCCGCCGAATCTGGCTGTGCGTAGACAGCACCTCCGTCATATGGTGCTTGAAGGGCAGCGCATCCCCGACCTCTCAATGGGCCTTCCTGGAGTGTCACGGCGCTATGGATACCCACGACGTCTCTATCAAATGGGCCCCTGGGCACCTAGGCATTGAAGGAAACGAAGCGGCAGACAGGCTGGCAGACCTAGAAGCTCAGCACCCATCACCGCCAACTGGAAAGGTTGCTATGCCTACACTCTCAGGCATCAAGACAATAGCCCGCCAGACACTGCGACACACACAGCAGATCTGGTGGTCTGGAAAGAAGACTAAGCTCTCTGTATGGTACAAAAGATAGGAGTTAGGCTACTCACTACGCAGCAGACTACCTAAGTTGGACCTACCAAGAGCCACCCTGGCTAGACTGCTCTCAATCTAATCTATGCACAGCGACTTTGCCTGGTACTACCAAAAGTTCAGCCACAACGACGCAACACTCACCTGCTCATGCGGACGCAACAAGACGCCAGAGCACCTTGCGCTCTGCCGCAAGACCCTAGGGACCTTTGGCTGGTGGCCACTCCAACCAGCTATACCACCGTCCAGCCAGAATAATGGCCTAGCGTACACTGCTGCGCTGATTGGAGATCTAGAGGCTTTCAAAGCCTTTCTCTAACTCACACAGTACTACACCAAAGTCTGCCCCTGGTAGCTCACCCTGTGCTGCGACAGCAGTAAACAACTTTACTCTTTCCTTACTCTCCTTCTTACTCTCCCTCTTCCTCTCTCCCACTCTTCGGGCACTTACCTGCCTCTGAACACAGACAAGGGATCCACCCTAATGTACACAGATTGCTCAGTCTCCCTAGTTAGAAGGGGAGCTGTAGCACAACATGGTAGCAACACCCACGCAGGCAAGAAATACTTTCTAGGGTAGTGTATTCGCACTGTAATTCTATAGCTTAGCACGTCGTATATGCCCTTCGGGAGGCGAGATGGTGGACTTCATCCTCATCAATTAGACGTAAAATGAATACCAACCAACCAACCAACCGCCACCGTGCTATTCGCACCCCCACTACTAAAGTACGCGCAATGAATCAAATACCTCGACGTCTCCGCACTGAAGCCCTCCAGCGCAACAGCATCAATCTTCTCCAACGAGAAAGCGCCATTATTCATCTTCGTGTAATCACTCAGCGGTATCCTCAGCACAACTGGACTACCGTTCATACTGCCATACGCAGACGTCGCAACACTCAGTCTCTGTATCGCCGTCTGGCCATGGCAGCCAAACCCGCCACTCTGCAATTGCACGTTGAAGCTTGCGCCCGCACTCGCCGTCACGTTGAGAACGAGGTACTGAGATGCGGGGACGTCGGCGCAGTTTTGGAGCGAGTACCAGTATGAGCCTGTTATACTGGGTTGCAGAACCAAAGCGCCGTCGGTGACGACGGGTGCGACTTCCATGGTGCCGTCGTCGCTTTGGACGTAGCCGCGGTTGTTGCGGTTTGCGACGCCTGGTGTGCAGTAATTCAGCCACGCGTCGTCAGGGCAATTGCATGTTTGAAGCGAGGGCGTGGCAGCGACGTTGATCAGACTGGTGCAACCGACTTTGACGTCGACGTCAGAGGGGTTGAACGCCGAGAGTGCGACGCTGTCGAGCCTGCTGGTGTTCATGCCGGAGAAGTCGGCAAAAGGGATCTGTGCGACTTGGTACGCGTCGGCGCTGGTGAATGTGACGAAGGAAGTTATGGGGACGGAGGACGGGGGCGAGAGTGTGGTGCACTCTTCGTCTATCTTCCAGCGCATCGTGACGCGGAATGTGGTGCCGGCAGGAGCTGCAACGGAAAGCTGAATGCCCGTCGCGTTCACCGTGTTCGCGTTGTAGCATCCGCTGTTGTCGAATTGGGAATACCAGTATGAGCCACTCGTAGACCCCAAGACAAGCGAGCCGTCGCTATTTGTTGTTCTGCTATAGGGATAATAACGCTGTATTTGTTAAGCAGCTCTTGGTTGATACGTAGTAAACCGATGAGCTCTTAATCGTTAGAAGAGAATCTTTGAGAAACCCAACCATGCTACCAAGAACATTTAGCTGTTGCACAAAAAAGAGAAACGCCGCTTTTGCGCAAGGATAATCTGTCCACATTATAGCGGATTCTGGATCGTTTAGTAACTTACCTCACGTTGCGGGGTTGACTTCTTCTACGCATAGATAGTAGCTGACGTACCCGTTAACCTATTGTGTCTAATGTCTCGAACCCTATAGCATAATCTGGCTATGTTCCATGCCTTTGTTAACTCCCCTAGTGTCTATCCGATCTCAAAATCCGATGGCTGACCATAAGCTAGGCTGTTGGTGGTAACGTGCAGAACCTCACCTAGACCGAAGCTGCACTCATCTACCACATCGAGTACAAGATACTTAGTCGACATAGAGACGTAGCTGTGGATATGCGACTGCATATGGTTACATGCGAACGACGAACTCGACATACGAAGTCGTGGGTCTTGATGGCTTCGTGCGATTCGAATAACACGGCATGTACAAAAGCACGCTTTAATAAACTGGAGGCGATGCCGTAACAACCGCCCACAAAGATAGACAGTTCTGCAAGATGTATATCAGCGCAACTTTGGTAAGTTAGTTTTAGCATCGCGTTATGCATCTTTGATAACTCACCTACAATGTACAACATTCCAACACTTCGCCATCGTGACACCAAGAAGTGCAACCTTGATGGGTGGCCTTTGACCGAAGACAAGTGCATCGGCCCGTGCATTTTCCAACGCAAGTACAGCAGAGTAGTTTCTTCTCTTTCAGCCACGCAATAAACGCTGTAACGCAATCCGCATGCTCTGGGGCTAGGGAAGGCAACGCGTTGAGGACTTGGGTTAACTGCCTAGGAACCGGCTCATTCATTGAATTGTACCGTGGGATGATGAACCGGAGCTGATCCAGAACCGACGGTACACAGTCAGTGGTCCATTCCATCCTTCCCATATCGGTAACCAAGCGAATTCTCCGAGATACCCCGCGTGGAATCGCTGCTCTGCATGGCAAAGGAATTGTTCATACCGATATCAAGGCGAACAACATCTTGATAGAACGGAAGGACCAGGGTCGCGAGATAATAGTAGAGCAAGTGCAGGTTGCGGACATTGAGGATGCGGCCTATGTCCCAGAAGATTGTGTTATCAAGGGAAGACAAGTTGGAAATTGGATGTGGCGAAGTCCAGAGGTGCGCGCATCGGCTGAATGTGCACACGCCATCAGATATGTTCTCTTTTGGTCTTGTGGTAAGTCTCTCTTCCCTCTTCGATAGTCTCGAATCTAAAGCATTACAGTGCATCTGTGCCATCACGAAACGAGTGGTACTCGCAGTAGACGAAGAAAAGATCCCAGAGGGCATCGAGCTCTTAGACATTGTCCTCGACGTCAGCTCTCATACTTCTCTGATCTAGAGGGTATAGACTTCCTGATTCGATACCGTGTTCGTGCACCCAACGATCGGAGTCAACCAACGATCGTTCCGAGCCTTTATGGTAATCACCGAATTAAGGCTGTAGAGCCACATGCAATAGTTGTTATTGTGAGATTTTTTGGGGGAGTGTTCTATAGACCTATGCGAAGAAGTTCTCAATACAAAGCTACTAGTATTTCGTGGCAGTGTGGCCACTCCAGGTGGTGATAGTTAGGCATGGTGGAAGAGTTGTCGCAGGCTTGGGATGACTACGAGCACCCACAGCATGACGCGCAGGCTTTTGTTTGACTGCAGAAGCTCTTGAGGTTATGTAATTGCCTCTTTAGGATAATTTGAGAGCTTTTGCAGCGTCGCGAGCTTCTTTGTCCTTACGTCTCTGCTCTTTGCGCGCATCAATGGCTGCGCGTTCCTCTGCACGCTCACCCTCACGCACCTCCTTTGCCTTTGCAGCTGCCACACGCTTTTATTCCTTTAGTTTCTCGTTGAAAATCTTATTAGCAGTAGCTAACTCCTTCATCTCTGCCTTTTTCTTTAGCTCCTCCTCTTGCCTCTTGTGGTCTGCAACAGCTATGCAAGCGCGCGTCTCCTAGAGGGACCAAGGAGACCACATCATCGCATCTCCATGATAACTAGAAGGAATAGATCACTAGAGTGGCGAATCCTCTATTGTAAGAGAGTTCTGATCATCTAACCGCAGGATTGCAGGATTGCGATAACATTCCGATCACCCAACCGTAGGACCCAAAAGAGCGGGAGCTCGATGTGAGAGCTTCCGAATTCCCAGAGACCCGCTCTCTCTGGTCTTGCAACACAAGTAGGTTAGAGCTCTCGGCAATCACGTCATTTAGGGGTACCGGTACTATAAACGAAAGTTTCTACACGGAAATTTGTTTCGACGCGCCACACAGCCATGCCGGCCTTCGAATCACGCCTCAAAGCACACTTACAACACCATGCCGGTTTACCAGACGCCGGGCCAAGAATCTCGCGTTCCGCCAATAGTGACGCGGCGGCGCTTGCACTCACCCCCAACATCGCGGCCCATCATTGGCCTCTGCCACCTACGTTGACAAGCGCTGATTGGGTTCAAGCCTGGAGAAGGATATTAGCTCTCATTATCCCCTTCCAGGCAGTGATCTGCTAAATTAAGAGAGATTAGGTGCCGATTTCCGTGCAGTGGATTGGGACAGGTTCTGTGGCCCGCGCAGCGTTCGTGATTGCGCGGCGCTGGGTGTGACGGGCGGCTCTGCGGATGGCGGGTCATGCATCGAGGATCTATGGATCTTGGTATCCTGAGGTGTGAGGGCCGAGGGCGGTTGTTTACTTGTCGGGTCCTGGCGCGGTTGGGATGGGGCATGTGTCCTTACGCAGAGAATGGGCTGGTGACTTGGTGGGTTGCAGTTGCAGATGTAGAGGTGGGTTGGACATGTAGATGGTCGTACAAGTATCTGTCTGCTGTATGAGACGTGCAGCGAGCTTCTTTGTGGAGACTTCTGCTGGCTGACAACGCTCCTCCCCTGCTGTGTCGATGGAAGAGCAAGTATCTCCAGCCACCCGGAAACAACGCTGATGTTCATCAGCAGTGAGCACTCAACATCAACACCTTCCCCGCTGCTATGTCAGAGCAAACGCCCCAAAATAGCCCAATCAGGCGCTGAAGTGGGGCGTCGATAACGGGAGCCATGCTGGATCAAGATGGTTTGTCAATTAAGCGAGGCGTCTAAACATAGCAAGTTACATCCATTGGCTGACAGCTGTCCAAACATCGACATCCCTGCGGTCGCGTCGTGCGGCGAGTGGGACAGGCGGTTGGAGAAGTTGTGGGAGAGCATGTAGGCGCTGGAGTATTGTGTGCGTGGCAGGTCGCGAGGCGGTGTATATAGGAAGGTATGGGTCATGGAAGGCACTGACTTTGTTGTTCATTCTCAGGCCTTGCATACAGTTCAGTTCTTACCGTTCTTACTGTGCTTACTTGGTTGGTTCTATTCTGGTTGTTTGTTAGTCTCAGTCAGAAAGAGCATCTTTTCTTACGACAGCGCGGACGCCCCAAGGATCGCCTCGAAACCGAAAAGCTTAGGATCATCCTGCGTGATTACTCTGCATTTTTATTTCGAGAACAGTGCTCTATCAGCGTCTCGGATTCGTCAGCATTGGACGATATATACCATCCGTTGACTGTGTGGTAGTGACACAAGCACAACGACCGTCCGACCCACTGGATTTCATACGCAATTCCACAATGATCTTCATAAACACGTTCTCCATCGCCCTGGCCCTTGCGCCTGCTACCCTCTTCGCGGCACCCACCAGGACGATCGACTCGATAGCACTCATCATCCCGAGAGATGCCATCTTGCCGCGCATGATTGATCAAATGGATCAGGCCAGTGCTACATGCGATCTGTCGAATGCTGCTCTTCCTGCCAGTAAGCTCCCAACATTTTTCACTACGCAGACCTCAATCTGACATTGCACAGAAGCATCCGGTCTTCCAGCTATCGGTGCCGGCCTCAAGCTTAAGCACATCGCGGTCGGTCGCGGTATACAGAACTACACATGCGCAACCGCCGCAGCGACCGAGACACCCAAGGCCATTGGTGCAGTAGCCTCACTCTTCAACGCTACCTGCGATGGCGTCCACGCCCCTGCTGTGCTTGCGTCTGTTACTAAGATCGCTATTGGATACTCCATCCCGGACACCAAGCTGGCTGAGGGCAGGCTTTCTGGCCACCACGAATTCACCGAGAAGGGCGTTCCATTCTTCAAGCTGCAGACCGATAAGGTTAATTTCGGCACTGTCCATGTCGGAGACCCGAAGAAAATGGATGCGCCCAAAGATGCCAGCGAGGGCCCTAATGGTCTCGGCAGTGTCCCGTGGCTGAAGCTCACTCATGTCGATGGCGACTACCAGGAGGTCTACCGGATCAATACTGCTGGAGGTGTTGCGCCCAAGACCTGCGAGGGAGTACAGGGCAACATCAGTGTTGATTACGCCGCCGAATACTGGTTCTTCGCATGAGCTTTGTCGGCGACGGTGCGTGAAGGTCGCTTGAGTAGTTTGTACAGAGCATCTATCGGCGTTGGAAGGCGTTTCCGGTTTCAATCATCTAATCTGGCACTCGTGGGTCGTAGATGAGTTTGCGCTATACCCATACTTCAGTCTTAGTCGAAGTCACAATACCGAAGTTCCTACAATACGTTGGCTCTTGCCGTTGTTGATTGCTCATGACAAGCCGACCGTTCACACATGGTCTTTCTCGTCTCTTTTCTCGAGGCGGTAGCGGCTGCTTCTCTTTCTCATGAGACTGCTGCTGTCTCTGGGCTTTTCGAGTTCCTTCTCTTTGGTCTCCCTCGGGAGCTTCTTGGGCCAATCCTTGCAGATGTCGATCCTGGATCTCGGCGCAAAGAGCTCCAAGAGGACGTAGAGCAGATAGTCCACAATGACACATAAGCAGAACAGCTTGCCTGCCCAGATACCGCAGCCGTAGTATCTTTTGAGGCGTTCGATAAGTGCAAAACTCTGCACCCCAGACCGACCACGCGTAGCACTCCATACCCCGGCAGCACCTGCACCCTGGTAGAACTCATCATGCCGGATGACGCCGCTAATACCGTCGTATACCCTTTCTGTTCGTTGCGCGACATCTGTCCACGAGTACATCTGCTTTACCTGATTGTGAAACAGATCTGTCCTGACCTTGCCTTCACGAAGTTTTGCGATTGCGCGTCCGGTCGCAGCGACAATCTCATCCTCCTCAGGTGCTGCAAACTCCGTCATATGCGTAGGAAGCACTTCAGGGATACCGCCGACTCGTGTACACACTACGTAGAGACCACAGGAAGCAGCTTCCACGATGACTGTGCCGAACGCTTCCATCAGCGACGGATGTAGGTAGATATGCCCCTTCACCATGACATCTCGTACCTCCTCATGACGGACTGGACCCATCATGAGGACCTTCTCTTGCAGCACGTTTCTTTCGATCATCTGCTCGAGATCGATAGCTTTCGGGCCGCTGCCAGCGATTATGAAGCGAACGTTGGGGTTCGCGGCAATGATACGGGGTATGGACGCAACTAGCAAGTCGGTGCCTTTGTTGTAGTAGAGTCGCGAGATGACCACTATGGTGATGACATCGTCAGGCCCAAGTGGCTGTCGAGGGCCAGGGGCTGTTCGATGCTTCGAATCGGGCAGGTCTTGCGAAAGCGGACGGAAGTTTTCGGCGACAACCGCGTTTGGTATGACTGAAACCATGGACGGGTCGAGGGAAGCTCTAAGAACAGTGTTTTCTTTGCTGTCCAACGTCAGTATAAACAGCTAGCTTACAGGGTAGTTGGGATATACCACGTGTGACTGACGCCGATTACGTGGTCTACGTCGCTCAAAGTAAATTTCAAGAGCTTGTTTGTGAGGATAGTCCCAGCGTCTGCAAAGCCAAAGAGACTGTGATCTGTGAAGACTGTCCTCAGCCCCATAGTTCGAGCGTGCAGAATGGCTTCATGACAGAGGCTGCTTAGACTAGCATGGCCGTGTACGATCTCAATACGTTCGCGTATGACGATATTGCGAAACACGGGGAAGAAGGAGAACACGGTGGGGAAGGCAGTCTCGCGGTAGATGATGAAGAAGGGCACATAGTAGACCTTGAGGCCATTGGTGAGGTAGCGCACGCCTGTCCGGCCGGCGTACGCATGAGTAATGACAACAACCTTGTGTCCACGATCAATGAGTTTCTGGGGGTGATCAGTGGAAGTGCAACTGTGACTGACGGGACTCGACTCCTTACAGTGGACAGTTGGTACATGTGGCTCTCCACACCTCCTACGTTCCATGAGAAGAGAGTTCAGAGCTTGAGGCAGAGCTCATACCGGGTTGAGGGTAGAAGTTGTCGCTGACCATGCTGTTACTCGTTAGCCAGGGCCGCGGATGACTGACGGATGAGCTTGGAGGCATACGCAATATTGTACGGCATGACAACAGCGTGTGAGGGCGGATCCCTCTACATGAGCCAAATGGCGCATATACAACAAGCTCACGGCTGTGTATTTGGTGTCGCTGGACCCTGAAGGTGTAGATTCGCGACGTTCGCGACAGCATGTGCAAGCGCGTCATTGGTGGTCGGCGTTTGGGTCAGCAACCTCCGCGATCTTTTTGTCTTGGCCCAGAATTTCTGAGCGACGAGGCGACGAGCTGCACCTCCAATCCCACCAAGCACCCCCAGCCTGCGCCATGCCGGCTTCGTTATTCAAGCGTTTTGCGCCGCTGACCCCCGCGACCGTCCTTGACGCTTCTAAGCCTGCTGAGACACCAAAGAAGAATGAGAAAACCAGGAAGATCAAGACCGCGGAGGTAATCGCAGCGCCAGCGAAAGTAGCCCAGGAGGATGCGATCATGGAAGACGCGCCCACATCAAATCCTAGCAAGAAGTCCAAGAAGCGCAAGAGTGAGGTATTCGAGAAGCCAAAGGAGCAAAATGAAGATGTTTCGAAGAAACACAAGGGCGTCTTTTCGAAGTTCGAGAAAGCTTCGAAGTTGGCCGAGGCCAGAAAAGACGAAGTTGTGGAAGGCGTCGAGGATCCTGAGGAGGAGCTGCATGGTAAGGTCGCAAGCTGCAGTCCCTGCTCTACAAAGCTAATATCGTGTTGGAGACCTCCAGCCTATGCCACAACCAGCCCCTGTACCTGATCCCGAGTTCGCGCCCACATTCTCGACCCTGCCTTCGTGGCTCGCCCAACCAATCACCGTGGAAGCCTCCAAGACCACACCTTTTGAGGAGCTCGGCACACAACCATACTACGTCAAGAGACTCGAGAAGCTTGGCTTCAAAGACGCACTTGCTGTACAGACCGCACTGCTGCCAATGCTGCACAGTGGGTTTGAGCAACATTTGGGAGACATCTGCGTGTCTGCGAAGACTGGTTCTGGGAAGACTATGGCATACCTGCTGCCGATCATCGAGGCTCTAAAGGATCAGGCAGCTCCACTACTATCTGCAGTAGTGGTTGTCCCTAGTCGTCAACTGGTCGACCAGGCTCTTCAGGTCGCTGAGGAACTATGCGCTGGAACCAAGATCAAGGTTGGCACTGCGCTCGGCAATGTGCCTTTGGCGACCGAGCAGAAAGAGCTGGTCAAGCTGCGAGCTCAGTACAACCCCACCAAAGCGAAGCAGCTGCATGCGGAGGCAGCGCAACAACTAGCGACTGGCTTCGTGGAGAAGAGCGGTCTGCTTCACAATCTCATGAGCATGCCCCAGGACCACATTCCTCGCTACGATTCGGGCGCCGATATCCTCATCTGCACTCCAGGACGACTGGTGGAGCACATCGAGCACACGACTGGCTTCCAGCTCAAATCTGTGCGCTGGCTGGTTATCGACGAAGCGGATCAGCTGCTGAACCAGAACTTCCAGGGCTGGGCGAGTGTGCTGATGAACGCATTGCACAGTGACACACCACCCGAGTTCATGAACGCCCAGGAACGCCTCAGAGAACGCGAGCATGGCTCGATCTGGTCGATGGCCCTACCTGCCCGCAGACAGCTTACAAAAGTCGTCCTGAGTGCTACGATGGAGAAGGACCTGACTAAGCTGGGTACACTGAGGCTAAGACGTCCCAAACTTGTCGTTGTTCAGGACGAGAGCTTTGAGGATCAGCCGTTCCAGACCGAAGAGAATGTATTTGAGCTTCCTTCGACCCTCGACGAGTATGCAGCACCGGTCAACGACGGTGCGAACAAGCCGCTTCACCTGCTGCATGCTCTGCGCAATTACGTCTTCGCAGGCATTGCGTCTTCCAAGAACATGGATCCTTCGAATTCAGCCTCCTCAGACTCTTCTGATTCGTCTTCGGATGAGTCCGAGGCAGACGGTCATATGTCAATCGCAGGTCACATCAGCCGAGTGTTGATCTTCACGAAAAGCACTGAGAGCGCTTCTCGACTATCACATCTGTTCTCCGAGCTAGAGTCCTCCTTTGAGAAGTACATTAAGACCATGACTCGTGCATCTACGGCAGATGCTGCGCGCAAGCTCCTCAAGTCCTTCCACACGGGCGATGTCAAGATCCTGATAGCTTCTGATGCAGCGTCTCGAGGCCTCGACATCCCCAGCATCACGCACGTCATCAACTACGACATGCCAACAAGCATCACAAGCTACGTGCACCGCGTGGGACGCACAGCTCGTGCAGGCAAGCCCGGTCAGGCGCTGACATTGTTCTCGAAGACCGAAGCTGCATGGTTCTGGAAGCAGATCGCTGTAGGCAATAACATACGGAGAGGTGGTAAGAAGGTCATCCGTATGGATTGGAAAGAAAAGGACGTCACATGCGACGGCAGGAAGAAGGCTTATCACGCAGCCCTCAAGCAGCTGGAGGGGGCCGTCAAAGGTAGCAAGGATACAGCCGAGTAGATCACAGCGATGCTCAGTACAGCGATCAGATCATTGGCCGTCGCCTACTCGACTAAGATCATATGTGCACAATTCACATGCTTAGATAATGCCTCCACGGCAGTCGATCGCGTCTTAGCCTAGCATACCGCCTAAGGTAAGTTATGAGCATGCTTGGCGCCGCAGAAGGAAGGCGGTCGGTCTGCATGTCCATATTGTGGCAGGAGTCGCGAAGCTTTTTCACGATAAGCACGCGATTGCTTGACCACCACCATCACGTCAACGCCTTTGCGCTGCGATGCGAGACAAGCTACGAGAATGCTTGACGCAATTGCTTGATACCCTCCTCTTTGAGATCGCGTGCCGCGGCAGATGGCTGCATCTTGGGTAAGTAGTCTAAAGTAGACAGGGCAGAGGTCGGGATTGCATTACGCTAGGGCCCGAAGAGGCAGGTTGGACATAAAATCAATGCACGCCATCTGTTTGGCCCAGCGTTGAAAACGTGACGGTGCCGTCCGAGTACTTTGATGGATGTGATTGGTGACAATGACGGTAGGCGGGTAACGCCATTTAACGCGTGCTAACTCGGTGAGGCAATCTTTGATTATCGGCTCTCGGACAGGGCTTCTGCCATCTCTGCCACCTCCCTGAAACAGCTACACCCACTGTCACGATGCAGGCGCTGTTTTGAGAACTAGGATCCACAACAGGCACACACGACTCACGTGAAGGCCATTCTGGCATGCGCCGGCCGACGTTCGCTCGATTCGCCTTATCGGCTGGCAGATGCATCTCCATGTGTCCTGTCTACAGTCTGACGAAGCAGTCGCGTTTAGTATCAGAGTCAATGCTGCATCTGCTCTCGTATGTAATTGTTATGCATGTCACTTTTGTACAGCTCCACAGAAGCCGTGCGGGTCAACTGAAACAGAGAGGCTTTGAGCAATCCACTCTCATCTCCGCGTTCCTCATTCGTCGTTTGCAACGCTGATCCTTCGTGGTCTCCAGCGGCTGTGGCTGTCGGCTGCCGATGTGCATCGCCAAGGATGAAGGAATAAGGCTTGGTCTCTCGGATATTGGTGCTTGACTGGTTGCTAGGGCGTATCTCCTGCAACACCATTTCCAAGGCGGCGATCATGGGCTCTGTCGTCACAACAATGGTCCAATCCACATGACCCCTCATTCGATGGCGCTCCAATGAACAGACCACAGCTCGATATCTTCCCGTCTTGGCTTGTACGTTCCAGCACAGAGACAGAGTAGCCGGTCACCACTGACTACGCCAGTCGCTAGGCCGTCACGACTATCTTTCTGTTCACCAACCAGCGCCTGATTGGGGGTGTAATTCATCTGCCTTCGGGCCTTCAGTCACGCAAGACCTTCAGCATCTGTAGCAAACGCCGTTGTCCATGGGTAGCGATCAAATTCTGGCATCATGCACTGCGCTTGGGCGTGCGCTTCGATGCCGGAGCGCGACCTAGAACAGAAGGTTGTGTCGAAACGTCGATCGTTCAAACCCCGGATACCAAGGTACCTGCCAAGCTGGGAGTGGTTGCTTAATTTAATTGCGATGGTGAATGGCCCCACATGGTATTGGCGTATCGTGCTCGGCATCGATGAAGCTTGTGCGTGACAGACCTACACCACTGCCTCCTTTTGCGACCATGGAAATGCTTGTTATAAAGCCAAGTCTGTTTCCACATCTTGGAACTCATCCACCAGCAAGCTTCAACGGTATCACTTCGATCAATCAGCCTTTCGCTAGTCTCCACTTCGGTTCTCCTACCGGTTATCAATCATGCCTTCCTTCGCTTACCTTACTGCGGCTCTTGCCCTGACCAGCGCTGTTGCTGCCACTCCCGTCCAGAAGCGTGACCGCTTCTCCGTCGAGCAGGTCAAGCACACCGTTCACCTAAAAAACGGTCCCGCTCAGGTCGCAAAGACTCTCCGCAAGTACGGCAAGGTTGTGCCTCAGCACATCCAGACTGCTGCCGAAATACGTGCCAATGTATATTTACCACTCGAGACTTGTACAGTCTGAGGATGAAAACTGACGTCTATCAGACCGCTGCTGCTGCCGTCACGGGATCTGAGCCCGCTAATCCCAGCGACGACACCGACACTTCATACCTCAGCCCGGTCACCATTGGCACCACCACTGTCAACCTTGACTTCGACACTGGATCTGCTGATCTGTAAGCAAAAGCCGATGTCTGTTTTATACGATACTAACGATCACACAGCTGGGTCTTCTCCAGCCTCCAGTCCTCCTCGCAGCTTGCTGGCCACGACTTCTACAAGGTCGACTCCTCAAAGCTCAAGAGCGGCTACAGCTGGAAGATCAGCTACGGCGATGGCTCCGGCGCATCTGGCAAGGTCTACGCTGATAAGGTCACTGTTGGTGGTGTGACTGCCACCTCCCAGGCCGTCGAGGCTGCCACCTCCGTCTCCGCCCAGTTCTCCCAGGACCAGGACACCGACGGTCTTCTCGGTCTCGCTTTCAGCACCATCAACACCGTCTCGCCCACGTCCCAGACCACCTTCTTCGACACCGTCAAGAGCTCCCTTGCTAAGCAGCTCTTCTCCGTCAACCTCAAGTACCATGCCGCCGGTACCTACGACTTCGGCTTCATCGACTCCACCAAGTACACTGGCGCCATCACCTACGTCGACGTTGACAGCAGCAACGGCTTCTGGGGTTTCTCTGCCTCCGGATACAAGATCGGCACTTCCACAGCCGTTAGCCGCAGCATCGACGGCATCGTCGACACCGGCACAACCCTGATCTACGTCGACACTGCCATCGTAAATGCCTACTACGCCAAGGTCAGCGGCGCCACAAACGACAGCACCCAGGGCGGCTTTGTGTTCCCGTGCAGTGCCACGCTCCCCAACTTCGCCATCACCGTCGGTGGCGTCCTCCAGACCGTTCCCGGCAAGTTCATCAACTACTCTCCTGTCTCTTCCGGCTCCAGCACCTGCTTCGGCGGTATCCAGGACAACTCCGACATCGGTTTCAACATCTTCGGTGACATTTTCCTCAAGAGCAAATACGTTATCCACGACGTTTCCACCGGTAGCCCGCGCCTCGGTTTCGCGCAGCAGGCTGGTGTCTCCTCCTAAGCGTCCCATCCGCGGGACCGGGAGATTCGACTGGCAGTGGCGTTCTGCTCTGATGCTCAAATGCAAGACATCGTCTAGCAGTCACGGCACGGGACGCCAGCCCACGAGCGACGAATCATGTGCTTTCTCCTTTCTTCCTTCCTTTCTAACCGGTGAAGTTGGTGGTGCTGAAGCGAAGGATCCGCGCGGCCGCATGCGCCTACAATGACGGTGAAGAAGGGCCGATTGCTTGGTGTTGTGCGGTGATCCTTTCAATTCTTACTACATCCGCTTTTACCACTTCTTATCGACATGCCCGGCATGCCGAACGTACTCCTTGTAGCGGGCTTCGTGCCGATGACAGTGCAACGCGATCGGGACCTTAGTATCTTTTTTCACGAATTCTACCTTTTCTGTCCATCTACATTTGCCATCTGCTGTGCAACGTGAGCTTAGTCTGCGGTTCGTTGGCTTGTGTCTCGATTTCGGGTTCGGCTAGAAGGACCATGGAACGCGCCGCTCGCATGCTGTGCATACTGTGCATGTTGTGTAATGATGCACTGGGCGCTGACGTGCAGTCCGGAGTTGAGCCCGCCGGCAGTCTGTTGGAGAGAAAGTCACATGGCGTCTACTCCGCGATATCAAGTCAGCATTTGCGGTGAGGACTTCCGCGGAAAACTTCGCCGTTCAATATTGGGCTCGGACATTGCTGCCATGTTTCAAACCGTCGCAGCCAAAAAAGAGGGGAAATGTACATACATTAGCACCCCCGAATTGGCTGGTAAATAGGCATGATATCTGCTGCGACTCAAACGTATACCGTATTTGTGGGGGCGGGTATGGGGGACTCCTGCACGATGTGTCGATACGTGAAGTCGCGGGCCGTGCGGTCAGCAAATGAGGATGTGAGTGGGCATGGTTCTAGGCCTTGCAGATTGGCCAGTCCTGGACAGACGTTGCTGGGCTGACATCTTATCGTACGGCAGTCGAGTTACTGTGTTTGAAAGCCGCAGCATGTAGCAAATAGAGATGCATATTGACCGAAAGGCAGCCTGATGGCATGGTCTGCGGGCCAAAAAGCAACACTGGACCGGATCTGTTGTACAGCCTTTGGCGGTATTGTTGTTGGAAAATTATGTATGCAGCAAGCAAACTAGACGAGTGTGGCTTTCGACTTGTTCTGGAGCATGCATGGCCGTTGCTGCACAACCCTGCTAGGCTGATGCTACCACGGATAATATCTCAGTCAAGGCATTCGCGTGCAGTATGACTGGGAAAGTGTCACCTCATGCTCGGAGATCCTTGGCAGGTACACTGCTAGAATGCACCTTGATTGGCTGGAAGGGTCGTTTTGGACTGCCCGAGGCGGCTCTGTACCACCCAACAGCCCCAGAGTCATGATCCAGAGTCGGCTTTGAGCACTCTCCGAGCAGCCATGCCCGCCCGTGCTCGCGCTGTAAGGGGTGCGGTCACCTCTTTATCCCAGGCTGGCATCACGCGGGACGCGGATCCAATGAGCACGCCCCGTAAGAGGGGTCGTACCCCATACCCAGTGGATTGGTACAATGTTCCTTGCCGCAAGGTTGTAGCCAAGTCAATCGAGAAACTGACTGTTCAATTAGGTGAAAGCATAGATTGCTATAGAAGAAGTGGCCATCGAATGAGGATGAGAGCTGAGCAGATCCTCGCTTAGCGGGCGCCCAGGGTATGTTTCTTAAGGCGAGATGTGGGCTTGAAGCTGACGGGGATACGGGATGACACGCTTAAGCCACGTGGTAGTCGTTACTGCACTTATGCAAGTTGCAAGTGAGTGTGGCGCATGATGGATATTGGTGTGGCTTGCAGGCCACCAGGCGCGACAGACGCCATGGGTAACGTGAGAGCCGAAGTGTCGGAACACATCGAGATTGGATATGTGAGAAAGTCGTAGCCTTCATGTGTGCTGTCAGCCTCAACAAGCCAAGAATCAAGGTGCTCACCGCGTGAGAGGTCAGCAATCTCTTGCTACATAGTGCCCAGTCTCACACCAGTCGGAGTGTAGCACGACGTCGTCTGTTGCAGCGTGGTGCAAGATAACGCCTCGTGTGATATGCCACACATTACCTGGAAAGTATCAAGAGACATGTAGGAAAAAGTAGAGTAATCACGAGAGCTGAAATGCGTTCGAAGACGTGACATAAGGGTACGGCGAGTTACTCGTCGAGTCTGTTTGGTATTTGTTTCGTTCGTCCGTGCCTCATTGTTCGTACAGCGGACGCTGTCGTGCCGTGTGGTGGCTGAACATATGTCGGTCCAGCCTCGCTCTGCACTGTGTTGTGCGTGTGGATTTCAGACTGCGAAAAGTGTACAAGAAACCAGGTTATGCTGGTCCAGAATCTACTGGGTCGCCTCCTGTCCCCTCGAATCTGTTCACTTCTTCTTTTTGTCCTTCTTTTTTTTGCTCTCGGTGCCACTGCTTGCACCACTCTCGGCTCCTGCAGGCCCTCCAATCTGCCCTTGCATCTCTGCCATCATGTCCTGCAAGAAGTTGTCGCTAACACCCCCTCCTGTGATGGCTGGAGAGTGTAGCGGCAGGATCTTGTTCAACTTCCAACCGTTCGGAATGGCAGGCTCTGGCATCTCCTTGGGCATGGGCATGCCAGCGATGGGCAGTCTGAAGGGTGTGTTTTTCTGTGTAGGGTGCTGCTTCAAGTACTGTGCAATCAGGATGTAGAGGTGATGCTTGTTGTTGATGTCCGGGTCTGTCAATTTTCCGTCCTTCTTCAGCAGTACTCGCACTCTGCCCGGATTCGCCCAGTCTTTAGGATGTGTCTTATCAGGCTCAAACACGGTGCTCAAGCCCAGAGACGCTGCGGCATCGGCCATTTCTCGCGCCAGCGGGTTCTCGACTGCCAGTTCTGACCCAACACGTCGCCCTTCTGCCCTTGTTCTCGACTTGTCGAAGTATACGGGGTATAAGCACTGGTAGTGCTTGGACTTTTCGCGGTCTGTCGAGGTCTTCACGTTTGGTCCCTGGGGCTGTAGCATCTCCTCGCGGTCTTGAGACGAGGCGGGGATGTTCCTCGCGGAGATGATCTCGTCAGCCCTGCGTGCGGCAAGCAGCTCGTTCATGTCGTCAATGTCCATCTCAGAGGGGTCGCTGTCAGACTCGCTGACTTCCTCTATGCGGGGGTTCATTCTGGGCTGTTTGTGAGGGTTGCCCTATAGACTGGTCAGCACAAGCCAATTGTTTGTCAGCGATCTAAAAGCAACGCACTCACTCGATGTTCTGCCGTGGTCGGCTCGAGTTGCGTGCAGCGGTGCCGCTGCTGGCGTCGGTGATAGTCTGTTGATGTGGGGAAGCCCGGATGTCTTGGCGGGGAAATCGCGATGTGGGCAACTAGAAAGCAAAAGAACTTTGGTCGACCGGCACGCGAAAGTGCCAAGCCTTCAACCCGGCCCGACGATCGCCATTCGGGACGGCAGTCATCAACCCCGTTCATCACCGTTCAGCCTTTTTCCCTCCCTTGGTTCACCGCTTCCAATGATCGTGCTCGCCTGCAGCGCGGCTATCTTAGCGTCCTCGACCCTCGACCATGGTCCATGCAACCACGTCGCGCCACATGCATCCCAACCCATGCTCAAGTCGACCCATGACTCTGACTAATAGTCTCGTTCTCCTTCACATTGGACGGGCCGCGGCGAAGGCCATGGGCCTGCCTGACGTCGCCTTCGTATTTAATCCTCCACACCGGTGCTCATGAGCTCCATGTCGAGGATGCCAACGCAAGCACCACTAGCTAGTCACGGTCGACTCCGTGCCGTTCCATTCGATTGCCCTCAAGGCGGGCTAAGAAGCGGTCAGTCCGTGTCGATCTACTCGAATTCACGTGCGCGTCTTGCCGCTTGAATTATCGTCCGTTGTTCGACTGCAAGGCTTCGAGGAACCCGTTACACAGACCTCGGTTAGAGTTGACGTTTTGGGCTCAGGAACCTACTGTTATGCACGTAGATCGGTAGGTCCGACAACGGTTATGTTCGACATTTCGAACAACCATGGCCTTACTTGCAGCATGTCCAGATTGTCGGGTGTCAGCTCTTGGCCATTGGCTAGTCCTACCCGGCATGACATGCCGTAGACAGCTATGACAGGGATGACGAACACTACTCACATATACTCCGATTGATCCCAGTCGGCTACAGCATGCAGTTGTTTCCGCTAACTGCAAGTATCCTTACATGCATGAGAATGCGTGGTGGCTTGCCTCCCGTGAATCCGGCATCTGTGCCGGATCCATTCGAGGTCAAGGTATTCCAATCGAACGATATGAAAATGAGCACCGACAGCATCGAAAGTGGAAAGTCCAAAGCAGCGTTCAACCCGATTGGATTTGCTCACCGTGTCCTGACTCAGCAATTCTCGTTAGGCTGGCTGCCTGCCGTTTGCCTCACTTGCACACCGCAAGTACCCAAATTTACGACCCTCGCGCGGAAAGGTCTGTAATTCCGCGCCCACATCAAGGCTCGGGGTCACAAGGCTTTGGATCTGCAGATTCTGGACGGCCCGGTGAGGAAGGCTCGGGGTGCCGAGACTCAAAGTTTGGTAGTGCTCTCATGATTACCGAAAAGGGGTTTCTGACGGGGCAGCTGCTCGATTACACTACATCCCGCTCTTACTCTCAGCCACGGCGCAGTATAAAGTGACAGTCAGCCCGATTCATTCACGACTCAGTTTACTTGCTTTGTCTGTTTCAGAAGCACACTGTTAGTATACAAGCACACGCCTCATCAATCAACATTCATTCATCCTACACTATACAATCGCGTACGTTGAGATGCCAGCTGCAGCTATGGCACCTTCCGCTATACGAAAGCCACAGCGAGTCATGGCACGCCGTGCCTCAAGACCATCTACATTTCCAAAGAGAACGTATCTCTTCAATCGCAGCGTCAGGAGCGCACCTTTGCGCATCAAACGTGCTTCTGCGCAGACGCTTCATCTCGAGAATGGCTGGAACGTGCTTGATGCATCTGGTGGTGCTGCTGTGACGGGCATTGGACATTTGAATGCACGCGTCGAGCAGGCTATGATCAAGACTATACAGAGTGGTCTTTCTTATGTGTCTTCTATGATGTTTGACACAGATGTCACGGAGAACTTCGCCCGATTTCTGGTTACCTCGACAGACGGCAAAATGAGCAAAGCAGTCTTCTACTCTTCCGGTGAGCGGCTCAATACTCCTCTTAAGGATACCACTGACAACCACTGGAGGGACTGAGGCCAACGAGGCAGCATACAAGCTTGCCTTGCAGTATCACGCTACGGAGAAAGCAAACACAGAGCCAACTCGTACAATTTTCATTGCTCGAGATCGTTCATATCACGGAACCACACTAGGTGCCCTCGACATGGGCGGACACAAAGCACGACGAGAGCTATGGGAACGCGTTCTACCACACAATACACACCACATCTCACCCTGCTATTCCTATCGAAATCTCCAAGCTACCGAGTCGAAAGCCGAGTACGTGACACGCCTCAAGAACGAGCTGGAAGAAAAGATCAAAGAGCTTGGCCCTCAAAACGTGGCTGCATTCATATGTGAGCCGGTAGTCGGCGCTGTAAGTTGATTCCCCAAGTCCTGCAAGCATACATCATCATTGCAGGAACGACTGGACGCATTTCAAGCAACGCGTTCGATCACGACATCTACCGTCGGAATATGCCACATCCGGACCTAAGCGTGCTGACTTCACAAACAGGCTCTGGGCTGCGTTCCCGCCGAAGCCGGCTATCTCGCAGCAATGAGGGACGTCTGCGATCGATACGGGGTCCTCCTTATTTTCGACGAAGTCATGTGCGGTATGGGCCGTACTGGCTACCTCCACGCGTGGCAGAAGGACGGTGTCGCACCAGACATTCAGACTGTGGGTAAAGGCCTTGCGGGCGGCTTCCAACAGCTCTCCGCAACACTGGTCAGCCCCAAAGTCAACGACGCCTTTGAACTCGGGCCTGGCTCTGGTGCTTTCAGTCACGGCCACACGTTCCAGAACTACCCTCTCGCTTGCGCCGCAGGTCTCGAAGTCCAGAAGATCATCCAGGAAGAGAACATGCTGCAAAACGTCAAGACCAAGGGCAACAGATTGTTCAAACTGTTCAAGAAGCGTCTTGGAGAGCACCCAAATGTTGGCGACATCCGCGGCGCAGGACTCTTCTGGGGTGTAAGTTTGACCATCTCAATTGCTCGGTGCCGTAAATCTGACTCTACACAGATCGAATTTGTCAAAGACAAGCAGACCAAGGAGCCGTTCCCAGCCGACATGAAGCTAAACTTCAAGATCTACGAGAAAGGTCCGACGAGCATTACTTCTTTCGGGACTCAACTAACAGCCGCATAGGTCTCGCTCCTCCGTACGAGGTCCACGTCTACCCCGGAGGCGGCACTGTCGACGGCATCAACGGCGACCACATCATCATCTCCCCCTCGTACAACATCACCGATGCCGAGATAGATGCCGTTGTTGACCGCGTCGGGCGACTCGTGGAGGACTTCTTCCACACCCTCGACGTGCCATCTGTCCCTTCTACGCCCTAGAGCATACCACCAAGCGGTTGCATCTCCAGTCCTGGCGAAATTTGCGAGCCAGAACCCCCTTGGAAACGACTTACGAATTATGAACGCTCTTGCTTCCCGTGTTTCTATATTGGCGTGCATTTTTGGTGGTCAATGAAGATTGGGCTGGCTGTCTGAATATTCTGTCTGCGTATAGCGAGGAAGAGAGTCAACATGTCGAGGAGCGGTCTCTACATACATGACGGCTGAAATCGTACAGCAGACCACCTTTACAAGGCGAGCTTCCGGTAGATTGTTCCCTGCACTCCTAATGCAAGCCCCGTCTTGCAAGATTTCCTTCGAGACACGTATCATCAGTAAGATATACGAACGGTGTCATATACACCGATTGGCATTACCAGTCAGCGTTCGATCCCTCTGGCTGCCCTATGTTATGGCGCGCAATGCTGGAAAACGAATGCCATTGGTGGACTGGGAGTGAGGCGACAAGGAAAAGACGCCGCCACCATGGCGCGCCGAACGGTGATATCGCCAGCCCCGGAGCCGTTGCACGAGTCCGCAGAAAGACTGTTGTTAATTATCATGCCTTCAGCAGTCCCGCGCGACGTGCACAGTCTCACGTGACGCTGCATGTCACGGAAATCAATCTGCGTGCGACGTCCCCCTTTATATTCTGGACTTTGCAGGTGTCAAAGGGCACGGGCTCGAGACTTCTGCGACGTGGAGCGCTGATGAGGTGGTCTGTGCGTTGGAGCGTGGAGGCAATGGGACGACGCCGAGTCGAGCGTGCTGGCTAAATAGCTGTGGTGCACCGTCGTGCAACTGCACGGTGGGAGTGCTATGAGAAGACCAGCTTCACATGAACCATTAATGATAATGAGCGATAAATGGCTCTGCGTCAAGTCTTGGATTTCACGGTTCAGAGTGCGGAGTTTGTTGCTCGAGGGGGCAACGCTGAGAGGCTAACGAGGGCTGGCATCATGGTCTATGCCGCGAGCAGCATGACGGAGCGGAGAGACTGCGCGAGAAAGCGCACACATTAGGTGTTGCACGCGGGCGGCTCGCAATTGGTGGGGTGTCTGATAATGGTTCGCAGCGAGCAGACTGTCGGAGAAGCCGGCGAAAAGGGTGGTCGTGGTTGGGGATCTGACTATCTAGCTTCTCTGCGCCAGCTCGATGTTCATGAGCACCGTCCCCGTGAGAACAAGCAGCAACAGCTCACAGCCTCCAGCGGCCTGCCTTGCTCGGTTTGTCATTGACGGCGTAATAATTCTCGCACGACGCCAGCGCGAAAAGCAACAGCGTGGGCAATATTGTACCTAGGCCGGGCTACGGTTTTCGGCGCGTTTCTCGTCTCTTGGGCCGTTCGGCGTCATTCGTCGAGTGGACGCGCGACGCACAAGCCAGGCTGAGCGATCGCCCTGCGGAGGAGCCTGTGGAAACCTCGCCCGCCCTGCCGACGACGACGACGACGTCTCTGTCATGCGCACCGCACTCGTCTCGTGAGCGCCCGTCTCTGCCAGCGTTGCCTGCACCACTCTGCCCCGCTCCGCCGCACTCCCAGCGAGCAGCCACCCGACGAGCTTGCCCAGCCGCTGCTCGCCCGGCGAGAGAGCCCTCGACGACAGGCTGGGACTGCGTGCGACAGCAGCAGCACACAGCACACAGCACACAGCAGCCGCAGCACCGGCCGCCCTGCACTGCTCCCGCGCACTCGCCCGCCCGCCTCGCCCACCGCCCATCGCCCATCGCCCACCGCCCGCCGCCCGTCTCGCCCACCCGGCGCGCACAGCAGCGTTTGCACGCCCCCCGGCCCACGACCACCGCGCAGCACCATGAGCACGCCGTCGACCGCCACGGCCACGCTCCCGCCCCATCATCAATTCTATCCTCACCACCCGACGTACCCGACGAGCCTGCCCAATGCCAACCAGCTCGCAAATGCCCCGGCTCGACTAGGCAATTCCACATACAACGGCTACGCTAGCGGCGCCTCGAACCCTGGCGCTGAGATGCGCCGCACTGCGAGCACCCACAGCAGGCACCCGCATCAGCTGCCGCCGCTCCCCCAACCCGCGGCCGCCGACATGGGCGCGCCCGCGGCCGACTCCAGTGACGACCTCACGCGGCGCCGCACCGACTGGAACGACTTCTACAGGAACGGCCTGCCGAAGGAGGTTATTGTCATCGACGACGACGACGATGACGACGACAACGACAACAACGCGCCACGGCCACCACAGGCGCCCGCGCTGCAGAGGACGGCCACGAACGGCTCCGTACGCCACACGGACAAGAAGCGCAAGACCACCGCCGGCACGACCGCGTACGACCCCGTCTACAACCAGCACACGTCGTACTCGACCACCCAGACGCCCTACTACGACTCGCCCAACCACTCCATCTCCACCGACAGGACCACGTCTGCGCTCAACACGACCGCCGCCACCTCGCTCGGCTCCCAGGTGAGCACCGGCCACCACATCTCGCCGCTCGAGAACACCGCAGTCGGCCAGAAGAGGAAGCGCACACGAGCAGCCGCCCAGGACGAGGCCAAGCAGGCGAAGCGACGGGACCTCGACGACCGCGACCCCTTCAGCCTGTACCAGCCGCCGCCGAATCCGGTCGTCAAGGCAAAGGACGTCTACGTCCAGGTTGTTGCAGACGTAAGGCTCGCTCTAATGCACGGACGAATGTGTGCTGACTGCTTGCAGAAGAGCAACTACAAGGACCAGAAGGTCGACGACGAGGACGGCCACTACGTCGTTGTACCAGAGGCCGACCTCACTGAGCGATGTACGCACCCACGACATGTTGCTACCTCGGCTGTGCTGACACACAAGCAGACCAGATCCTGAAGCTCCTGGGCCAGGGCACCTTCGGCAAGGTCGTCGAAGCCTGGGACCGGAGGAAGGGCACCAAGTGCGCCATCAAGGTCATCCGCTCAGTACCAAAGTACCGTGACGCCAGCCGCATCGAGCTGCGTGTGCTCTCGACACTCGCGTCCAACGACAAGCACAACATCAACCGCTGCATCCACTTACGAGACTGCTTCGACTTTCGTAACCACATCTGCATCGTCACCGACCTGTACGGACAAAGCGTCTTCGACTTCCTCAAAAGCAACAGTTTCGTGCCCTTTCCGAGCTCACACATACAAAAATTTGCCAAGCAGCTGTTCACGAGCGTTGCTTTCCTGCACGACTTGAACCTCATCCACACCGATCTCAAGCCCGAGAACATCCTCCTGGTGCAGAACGCCTACCAGACATTTACGTACAACCGCACAGTCCCATCGTCGTCCACGACGGTCAACCGCACAGCAAGACATCGCAAGGTCCTGCTTGACCCGGAGATTCGACTCATCGACTTTGGATCAGCCACCTTTAACGACGAGTATCACTCTTCGGTGGTCTCAACACGGCATTACCGCGCACCGGAGATCATACTCAACCTTGGATGGAGCTTCCCCTGCGACATCTGGAGCATAGGGTGTATCCTAGTCGAGTTCTTCACTGGCGACGCCCTGTTCCAAACGCACGATAATCTCGAGCATCTGGCTATGATGGAGGCCGTGTGCGGTGGCAAGATTGATCGAGACATTGTCAGAGCAGTCTACAAACAAGACCGCACCAACTCTCGCAACTCTGCCAACTCGTAAGCCGACGCTATCATCGACGACGTGAGTACCGCTAACCGGTTGCAGTGCTGCACGATACTTCAAAAACTACAAACTGGACTACCCCAACAATGACATCAACAAGGCGTCGAAGAAGTACGTCAAGGCGATGAAGAAGCTCCACGTATGTAACTCCCATGTCGTTTTTGAATTTTGCCTGACAGCAGCAACAGGAAACAATACCTGGGCACACCGACTTCAACAAGCAGTTCCTCGACCTCCTGAGACGGATATTCGTATACGACCCCAAGAAGCGCATAACGGCCAAGGAAGCGTTGCAACATCCGTGGTTCAAGGAGTCGCTCATGGACGACGGCACAGAAGCGCACAAGATCCGTCTGGAACGAGAAAAGAAGGCTAGGCGCCAAGAAGAAGAGCGGCGGTACCAGCGAGAGCAACGCGACCTGCGAGATGAAGAGCGCGAGCGGCAGGACAAGGCACGAGCGTACTAGTAGTCACCGTGCCCGCGTCGTCTCCATAGACGGCCGTGGACGACTTGGACACGGTCATGTGCTGCATGTGTCTTCCGATAGACGCACACGCCGGCTTTCCCTTCCTATATACTGCATTTACGACAGCGACATGACGCATTGTGGGCTTCGGTCTAACATTATCCCCCAAGGCTTGGAGGCGTTTGAGTCATTGTTATTTTGTTTTGGTTACCCAATCATTCTCTTCGACGCGTCCCTGTGGATGGATGGCAGAGCAGTGGATACAGCGCTCTAGCAGGTTGAGATTCCCTTTGTTCGATCAAAAGATATGCCACTACCTGTGCATGGTACTGATAGTGATGAGATATCAACGCAGTGCTGCACGTGAGGAGGTGCGGTGGAGAAGAAGTGTGCTAGAAGCTTCGAGGCTCGCACAGGGAGGGAAGGAGGATGAACCGCGGCCTGGCGGTGGGTGTTGGTTGTATAGGTAATTCAGTCTCACAGCCCATAGGTGCTATCTATTGATGCTTGGAGCATGGCCATCGCCCAGAAATATCATGCACGGGAGGAGCGAACCTCCTCTCCCATACCCTGTTGTTTGCCTGTCATGGTTCTGGCATGCATGTGAATGTCACCTGCCGCATCCGAGCACCCGCACCGGTCGCCAAGCAAATGGCAAAGCGGGAACTCGGACTCGAACCATGCTCATCGACGCCACGGTGTTACCATTCGGTGTTGGCGGAGCGCAGCGGAATGCACGTCATCCGGCTGCGCTTTCCAACCTCGATCCGGCAGTCCGAGCGGGGCGCGCTAACCACAGTAGCGTCGCCCGAGATGCCTGCGTAAACATTCGCGCCGCAACGCGACAAACATTGAAGCGCAAACACTCGAGCAACGGAACAGCACACGATGGCGAATGCGCAACAGCAGGAGAATATGCTCCTCACCGAGCACTTCTCCTGGCCTCCCATTGTACGCCCCCCGCCGTCGCGGGCCACTTTGCACAGCTAAGAAGAAGCCCAGAGTCTCATCGACGACATCATCAACACCATAAACGAGGTCCTCTACCGCTGCACCGACACCTTCGCGACTGGAATTTCCAACGCTCCGCCGCACCTGCTCGGCTTCGCTGACCGCTATGCTGCCGAGGGCCGCACGCCTGGCAGGGACGACGATGGGCTGGACGTGTACCCTGACGCGGCGCTCGAGATGGAGGAGGGCGTGCTCAAGCTCGAGACGCTGATGGAGAACGCAGTGGACAAGAACTTCGACAAACTGGAGATCTGGACGCTGCGCAACGTGCTGTGTCTGCCGCGCGGCGACGAGGAGCTGGCGCGGTGGGTGAGGCTGGGTCACTATGACGGCGTTGAGGCGCTGCCCGCGGACGCGACGGGGTCGTGGACGCCCGAGAAGCTGTACGCGCTACGGCGCAAGCTGGTCGAGACGCGGAAGCTGCACGTCGCGCTGCTGGCTGAGAAGCGCAGAAACGAGGCGACCCTTGCGCAGCTGCGCGCCCTGCTCACCCCCGCGACAGAGCTGAAGAGGGAGAGCGCGAGTCCTGCACCCGCAGAGCAGGCAAATCGAGGTGCGTTTGCGTTCCTCGCGCACGCCGACGGCGCAAAGCATCTCGGCCTCTCTCTTCCCCAATCTCAGCACGGCGTCTCGACCACCGTGTCCCCCACGCCCCTCGCGACACACACCTCCTTCACCACCTCGCAGCTCCCCTCCCTACGCCAGCTGCTCGCCAATCTCCAACCACACCTCGCCTCCACTGCGCTGCCGACCACCTCCGATGCGGACGCAGACAAGACGGGCCGCGAGCGCAAGGTGTACCTCGAGAGCCAGAGTAAGCGCATTCTGGAGAAGAGGGGCGTGGACACGCGCGAGGGCGTCGAGGGCGCCGTCGAGGGCGTGCGCGTCAGGGCTGAGGAGGTCCGAGCGCTGGAGGGCATTGTCGAGGCGCTGGGGCGGGGGAGGGGCGCGAAGACCGAGGGCGAGAGCGAGGCTATGGATACTAGCTGAGGTGCGTTGTTGATGTAGGTATGCGTCGGGGGTGTTGGAGGGCGTTTGCGCTGGATAGCGATTTGCATTTGCTTTTGCATTCGGGGCTGCATTTGCGTTTGGGCTTGCGAGATGATATGATACCAGGGCTTGGAGTACGGCGCATGACA
Organism: Didymella exigua CBS 183.55; assembly: GCF_010094145.1. NCBI lineage: Eukaryota > Fungi > Ascomycota > Dothideomycetes > Pleosporales > Didymellaceae > Didymella > Didymella exigua. The sequence continues at coordinate 181,173 of NW_022984827.1, forward strand.
TGTGTTTTTCGTATTGGACAAGTCGGCTTCACACTGTATACTCCGGTCGTGCATCGCATTCGACGTTTCTGAGCCACGTTCACATCGGCCAGCTCTCATGAGCTTGTCGGTATGGCCTAGATTACAGCGCTTCCCGTTTAAATGCACGACAGCAGCGACATGCGTATACTTCGTTCGCGCCTCAGTGCTGCACTCGTGTTGCGCACTCTGGTCGATGCGCGTCTGGCGTCTTCACCGCGCGCGTGCTACCTGTCGTTGCCCAGTCCGCATTCGACACTTGCACGTTGGACTTGAGCATTGGGATGCCGTCGATCAAACTCGGTCTGCACCTGCATGGTCCAGGTTGACGCAGGCATGAATGCGCGTCTTCACGAGAGACACGGTTAGCGCGCTCACTAGCCGGAGCGAACCCCCCGAGCTGTCTCCCGACCAGGCTCTCATCTCCAACCAGCGTCACCATTGCGTGTCTGAAGTCCACCAACATAAACACATCTCAAGCAGACGATGAGCAATTACGGAACCATCGCCACCCTGCCTCTCGCACCCGGCACCCCATCCACCTGCCTCTACTACTACAACCACTACGACTCCGCGAACAGGCCCTTGATTCTCGAGCCCTCGCAGCAGAACCTCTGGACTTCACCACCCAATACTTGCGAATCAATCGCCCACATCATCAACCTGGACGTCGAGGACCTGCTTCGACTCAACCCCAGCCTGGACCGCGACACCTGCGTCATCGAGCCGGGGCTGAGCTACTGCGCTGCTGCGTCCGAGACGGAGACTAGAACAGAGATGAGTGAGTATAGTATCTTTTAAATCGCGTTCGTAACTCGGCTGATGTCCAGCGGGCGCTTCGTCTGGCTCGACGTCGTCTGAGTTGCCGATTTGCTCGTTTGATCCAAAGAAGGGCGAGTATGTCTGCCCGCCGGGCTGTAGGTGGGATTCTGAGAGGGGGGAATATGTTTGTCCGCGGGCTGAGCGGGGTGCGGGGGGTGAGGTGGATGGGGGCGAGGAACGAGGAGAGTTGAGATGAACGGGGGCGAGATGGTGGGATGGGCGTTTGGTGGCGGTTTGCGCTGAGACCTGGGACTTGTTGTGGTGGGTCGCTGCGTGCGTGTGCGGATGAGATGTTGTACTGGTGGGTGCGGCCTGGGAATGGTGTGGTCTTGCTATTGATTATGTTGGACTCGTTCGTGTCTCGCACTGTCGGGCAGACATTCACATCGCATTGTCGGGCATGGCCTGGTTCACGCCGATGTAGTTCGCTGGCTCGCAGAAGCGCTCAAGCTGCTCCCTGCTGCCTTTCGCTGTCCCCTCAATCGACGTCTCGCAGCCTCGATACAGCGTCGTGAGCCGGCTGCCTTCGCTGAAAGGCTAGACCCATCACTGCTCCTCCCAGCATCAATCATCTCGGGGAGCAGAGGACTTTGTACGCCACACCGAGTCGGTGCTGACAATAAGGCCACTGAGCGCGAAGCCCCTTTGGTGAAGAGAGCCGCAACAACGAAGGCCTCTGGTACAGCCACCCACTCGAGGTGCCACAGTCCTGATGCAGGCTCAACATCCACGACCACCGGATCAAGTCCCAAGCCGGCATTATCTCGTAGTTATTTGCATGCAGTGAGCATGACCTCGCTGGAGATGGGGCTGCGCTTCTTCGGCATGGCCGAGTCTGCGCCCTGATGTGCAGATGGTTCGGATATGTCGCCCAGCTCACCTGAAGACAGATTCTCCTGGCATCGTGCCCATCCGAAAGCTTGATATTCGTCTCACGGTGGGCTTCTTCAATCCGCAATTGCAATGATTCTTGGCACGAAGGATATGCTCACCTATACCCGTCGATCCTACAATTCCGAGCGACGTACGTTCTCAACTCTCTGGTCGAAACGCTTTGCCACAATCTCTGCTCAGCACGGCTTCAGAAGACCTGGACTGGAAGGGTGTGGGATGATACACGGCGATTAGTATCCCCTTCATTGGTTGTCTATTTCTGCAAGTACCGGTCCGGTGTGCCTCGCCGCATGTCTAGTGAGGCCCGAAAACATATTTCGTGTTGGTCCGACATGTTTCTCACCAGACAAGACCTTGCTATCTACCCCCGGCCTTTATGGTCGCCTGGGCTACAGTATCAGCTTGCACCGCACCTGCTCCAATACGGCGGTCGTGTAGCGACTCACTCCAGATGAAGAGGACCCAAAGCGCTCATCGACGATCACACTCGCAGAATTGCAAGATGAGGCGTACCGAGAGTGATTGCCAGTTGGCTTTTACATACTGCAGCTGAATGTTGGAGAACTCGAATGAGTTACTCTCGGGCCGTGGTGGATTGTGAGTCGTCGTGTTTCGCGGAGTTGGGCGTCTTCCAAGAATGGAAGCGCTTTGAAATCGTAATTCACATGGCTTTTTATGGCCGTGGCAAGGATTTCTGCTTGTTGCGTTTGTGGGGTTGTTGCTAAGCAGGCTTTATGTCGTAAGGTGAGGTAAGTTGGATACGAGCTTTAAAATGGGAGGTCTTCAGCGATTATTTGCACGAGACCTGTGGGCCGGTGGAGCTTTTGGAGACTACAGTTGAGTGTGATGTTGTATCTAGCTCTCCCCGACATAAGAGTCCGGCAACCGGGACCTGATCCGTAGCGCCTTCCCGCACCTCGTCCACAGCGACTCTTGCACTCATCGGTTCTGCGCCCGGTCCCCATCAAGTTTCGTCTACCATGTCTTTCAGCTTTGATCAATGAGGACAGAGCTGAATTTGCGGCAATTTTGATGGGAAGAGCGCTCTCGAAAGTTACAATGTCGCAACGGCTTCCAGTTCCAGAGGCGAAAGGCGGCTCCGCTTTCAACGCGGGGTTCTCTGTCCGAATCAGGGACTCAAACACACTTGGCGACCCCACGACTCTCTCGGACCGCATGCTTCAGGTAAACGCTGGGAATCGCTCCATTTTCCAAGAGCCCTTTCAACTCTCTGCCTGTCCGCCATTGGTCCCGCGGTCATGAAGTGGGTACTCGCCGAGAGGGGAGCGTAACGTAACCCGAGATGCGGAACCGCAGGCGTATATATTGCGGCATCGCAGCCCTCAGTTTGCTAACATGTTTTCGATCGCTGCGTCCCTGAAAACCATCAGAAATTACCTCCCGTTCTCACTCACAATGGCACCTTCGCTACACCCCTCCGTCGACTCTGGCATCAAGAAAGGCGATGCCAACAAAGCTGGCGGCAAGCTCTACTGCCATTGCTCCAACAACAAAGTCGAGGTGACGCTTGGATCGAACGTTGCTCACAACCATGCCTGCGGCTGTTCAAAATGCTGGAAGCCGTCCGGCGCTCTCTTTTCCGTAGTTGGCGTCCTGCCCGCAGACCAGGTCCACGTAACCGCCAATGCCAACAAGATCCACATTGTCGATGAAGCAGCAGCCATCCAGCGCAACGCATGCAAAGAGTGCGGAGTCCACATGTACGGCCGTATTGTCAACGACCACCCGTTCAAGGGCCTGGACTTTGTGCACACAGAGCTCAGCGACTCCAAGGGGTGGCAAGAACCTCAGTTCGCTGCCTTCGTCTCCAGTATCATCGAGCAGGGCTTCGATCCCAAGGGAATGGACGAGGTTCGTCAGAAATTCAAGAAGGAGGGTCTTGAGTCGTACGATGTTCTTAGCCCGGCGCTGATGGATCTTATTGCAACATACACCGCTCAGAAGAGCGGAAAGCTGTCGTCAAAGTTGTAGATGTATCATGAGCAACGAAAGTAGAATGGAAAGCAATTAAAATCGGCAATCTGGTCGAGCAAATTTTTTGTCACAAGCCCTGAGTAAGGTACGATGAAGTTTGCTTCCTGGCCGAGGAAGCGTTCTTCCTGCTTATATGGGCTGTCTTGAGCACCCTGTTAGGCCACCAGATCACGAAGAGAGAAAGCCGCGCTTACTCTATCGGGCATCTTTTTAAAAAAGGAAATTGCCAGAAACCAACGCACATGACTGTACAGACTGCTGCAGAAACATCTTACTGATATGGTAACTTGGTGAACCCCTTCCAAGCATATGCTGAACTAATTCAGGGATGTGGCGTCATACGAAAACGGACCTCTCATCATGACACGCATGAACGCAGCTACGAATACTTGAGTTCTTGATGCCACGCTGATGGTATTGTAGATATCCGATACGGGCAGTTGAGGGTGTATTTGCAGAATAAAGATGACTCGGGTGACGGGTCAAAGCCGGCGAATGCAGGATCGGCAATGACGCATGACTAGCGCCGGGACCGGCTCCTTCCTCTACCGTACGACGCTTGTCTGCCCAAGCTCAAACTATTTCCCTACCGTTTTCAACACGTCGATAATTAAATACATGCCGATGCCGTGACAACGCCACAATGGAGAGGGTTAAGACGCGCAAGCCACACAAGAAGTCGCGGAACGGCTGTCTTCCTTGCAAAGCCCGTCATGTGAAGGTGTGACTGTACCAATCATATCAGCCGCAGATGAGCGAGGCTGATTACTACAAATAGTGCGATGAACAGCAGCCGAATTGCGCAAATTGCGTGAAGCAAGGGACGCCGTGCGAATATCGAGCAGCAAAAAGTCGTGAAGGGTCAATCGGCTCACCATTGCCCGTCACCTCGACCTACACACCTTCATCAACAGAAGGCGGGGTGCCCGAGCCATCCATTCCAGGTCTGCCTGTTTCGCCGGTACAAGGTCCAACAGCTATCAACCTCCTTCAATTGCGTCTTCTACATCATTACACGACCGTCACCGCTCAATCTCTCGGAGCGGACTCAGAGGCCCATGGGATTTACGCAACTGTAGTCGTGCAGACCGCTTTCGAGTATCCTTTTCTTCTTCACGTGCTCCTCGCACTAGCCGCTCTCCATCTTAGTCGGCTTCCAGAGTGTAGCTCAAGAGCCGTTGAGTATGCTCTGATAGGCGGTAGGCATCACGACACTGCTCTTGCGACTTTTCAAGCTTCTGTCCGTGACATCGACGAGAGTAATTTCAAAGCTGTCCTCATGTTTGCAGGAGTACTATTCCCATACTCCTGCGCAAGCTCTGTCGATTCTGGCCACGACGTAGAACACGCATTGGAGTCTCTACTGGCCAACTTCACTCTGACCAGACGAGTCCGGCCAATGGTTTCGAGCTTCTACAGTGCAATGAAAGCGTCTGTCCTGGAGAAGCTGATACCAAAAGATACTCAGGGCATTGACTGGCTCATCCAAGAACCGCCGATCGATACCGAACTCGTGCAGTTACGCAAGTTTGCCGAAGCCATACACCAGCTCTACCCTCCTGATATTGTTGATGCGTACGGCTTTGCCATTCACATTCTGATCCTCACTTTTGAAGCAGCGGAGAAATCTCACGAACCGCCCTCTGACGCACTCCTGAAGATCTGGATACACTTCGTAAGCGATCGCTACGTGGAGCTACTATCAGAGCGACAACCTGGATCGCTCATCATCTACGCACACTACGCTGTTCTCTTACAGCGGAGTAGTGTTCAACACTGGTATCTGGCCGGTATGGCCGAGCAAATCTTGCGCGTTGCCGAAGCACTGGTCCCCAGCGAGTGGAGCGGCTGGTTGGACTGGCCGAAGGAGCAGCTCCGAAGCCATCAAAACCCCTATACCCCAAGATGAGGAAGCCCAGTACCGGAAATAGCTGCATGTACTTTGTTTCGACGCAAAGGGCGCGGTCATTGAAAACGTTGATATATAGAGAGGGCCCATTGCCGGGATGCGCATCGATATTGCGTTAGCTATCAAAACTCTGGAGATTATGGCGAGCACTGTAGTGAAATACAGCCACTACAGATGATTTGCGCATGTGAGTTGAACCTGACATATTGAACATAGTTACTGACTTACACAGCTTTACGTCATACCTAATATTGCGTGCAATGCCGCCACTGGTGACAACCAAGCCATAGCTCTTGCAAACGACTATCTGCTCTAAGCTAATATTGAAAGCGACTTTTCAAATTGGAACTGAACCTAGCAGCGACTTCAGCAGACTCCTGCACAAGCCGAATACGGATCCGCAAACGAGTACGCGGCCCAATCAAAGCGTAGTGTTATACGACTAGCGCGATCTTCTTGAACCCTGTTACGGAAAGCTCAAGCACGAACATGCAATCTAGATGGCATTTCGTAGTGTCCGAGCGTTACTCGTACAATACGATACGGCGTATAGAATATACGCGGACCTCTTTTGCTGCTAGACATAAGGCGTCCCTGTCTCTACACACATCCACATCAACTCCGCACCGAGGATCACCTCCACAGCCTCAGGCCCTACAACACACCGACGACCTGTTCGAAAAGCACCGAAAGCCTTCAGAACTCAGGATCGACGCCGCTCCAGAGCTTGTCTTTTCAAACACCTGTTCAGGGACCACTTCACATCCACTATGGCGGACACAACAAAGACCGAATACGTCCTCTGGCCTTACACACCTTCCATTGCCGGTGGAGCAGTTGCCGCTATCATCTTTGCCGTTCTCACATGTGCTCATATATTCCGACTCATCAAGAACCGCACTTGGTTCTGCATACCGTTCGTCATCGGTGCTTTGGTACGCCTCGGCCTCGAACTTGTACCATCTATACTGACCTCCGCCCAGCTCGAGACAATCGGTTACGCCGCACGAGCAGCAGCACACAATGACACAGTCTCGAAGACACCCTATATCATCCAGTCTGTCCTCATTCTGATCGCTCCCATCCTTTTCGCTGCCTCCATCTACATGATCCTCGGCCGTCTAATCATGCGCACCGACTCCGCATCTTATTCGCTCGTCCGCGCCAACTGGGTTACGAAGGTTTTCGTGACTGGAGATGTCTTTTGCTTCTTCATTCAGAGCGGCGGTGCTGGTATGCTGGTGCAGGCGAATGACAAAGATAGTGTCAAGATGGGCGAAAACATCATACTCGGCGGCCTCGTCCTTCAGATCCTGATTTTCCTGTTCTTCGTCATCATCGCAGGCACTTGGCACCGCAGACTGGAATCCAGGCCCACTGCTGCCTCAGCAGGCATTTCATGGCAGAAGATGGTTCATTTCCTCTACGCCGCCAGTGCCTTCATCACCATCCGTAACATGTGCCGTGTCGTCGAGTACGCCATGGGTAAGGTAATCTTGTCATCCTCAAACTGTTCCATCTCGGAGCTAACCATGGCGCAGGAGGCATACCTTCTCCAGCATGAGTGGACGCTGTACATCTACGACTGCCTGATGATGATAGCTACACTCGTCGTCTGCATCACCTGGTACAACCCCAACATCAAGCCTGGTCGTAAGAACGACGTCGAGTTTGGCATGCGCCGATAAGATGAGGTGTGCACCTCTGTAGAAGTGCAAACGAAGCGCTCCACAGATGTCGCATCCCTGCTTGAGCTCTACGAGCAGTGAACGACGAACTAATTCGGACAGCTGTATTGTCTACGTCGGATGATCATGCGCCCCTCGTTGATAAAATGCCTTTTCTGTCGCGGTGCTGCCATACCGTGTACGGTTGAGATAGTTATCCAGGGCAGTCCAGCTAGCATCACCCCCATTTCGTTTCCCTTCCGTACGTATACCCAATTAGTATCAAAGTGCTTCGATGTCGCTCTAGATAGAATCAAGAATTAAAAACGTGAAATATTCTCGACCAGTTTTTGCGTAGTCAAGACCGGAAGATCTCGGCTTCTTTCGGTGATTGTTCACCCGACCGCGAGCGCACATCATCCCCGGACTTTGCGGGGTCTCCGCAATCATGGCCGTTTCTGCGCTTTACGCCATGACCTAATTAATTCGTCCTCCGGCCTAGCGGGGGGTTGCACTGCCATAAGTACTGAGCACTTGGCAGGGGCGCTGCCAACCAGGTCCTTGGGTTCCTGCACACTCTCTCGAATCGTCTATCGTTTTAGTACAACATGAAGCTTCAAACAAGCCTTGCATGCTTGCTAAGCACAGCCGTCGTTGCCTCAGCGAAGGTACCAACTGTGTGGCTCGCAGGTGACTCGACGACAGCGCCCTTGGGTGGCAAAAACGGTACAGAGGGTTGGGGTCAGTATTTGAAGTACTCCTTTGGCGACCGAGCCTTAGTGAACAACTCTGCATTTGCTGGAAGATCTGCGCGTTCGGTATGTAGTTACCCACACCACGATACAGCGGCCCGTTGCTGACGATACATAGTTTACCCGCGAAGGCCGCTTCGACAGTATCGCGCAGGGTCTGCAACCAGGAGATTGGGTTGTCATTGAGTTTGGCATCAACGATGCAGGAGCGCCAATCAATGGGTCTACCAGCTCGACTGGTGACAAGGGTCGAGCGGACTGCCCTGGCGCGGGTGACGAGACCTGCAGCGTGGTTTTCAAGTGAGTTCTTACACCAGACGCCCAACTATTGTTTCTGACTCCGTAGCAATACAACGGAAATCGTCCAGACTTTCCCGACCTACATTAAAGCCGCAGCGAAGAAGTACCTTGATTTGGGGGCTGCTGGTGTGGTGATCAACGAACAGCTACCGACAAACGTATGGGAGTCGGGTAACTACTCGTACAAATCGCCGGTATTCTCTTACTACAGCCAGTAAGTTGCACCGTATTTTACTCAAGTTGTGACTAACAAAGCCAGACTGGCTACTATCGAGCTCGGAGGTCCAGAATCCAACGTATACTTCGTACAGCATGGACAGTATGCCGCTCAAGCGCAGAAATTGCTTGGAAAAGCCGTCGTAGATGAAAATTACCCGATGGATCATACGCACACAGCACCTTTCCTTGCGGATGTGGTATGTATAGTCGTGCATGTACTGGCTGCGACAAGTTACTGACTCTTTGACAGCACAGTCAGGCTTTCGTTCTGGGGTTGAAGTGTGGAACGAGCCCTCTCGCAAATCTGGTTGTCAACGCGACTGCCCGTATCGAGCAGGAGAGGGGCGCATGTCTGCCTGCAAACGCTACGATTCCAATCTGAAGCGGGGGATGTATAGATAGAGATGCGAAATATCATATTTCGATGTGAAAAAATCTAAGTATTGAACCTGCGATAACCGCAGTTGCGCGAATAGCGGCTAATGCACCTTGTTTGGCGCGCTTAGGCTTGCTTCCGACGCACCTTCCGCATCTTCCGTCAACCTTCCTCCGTACCAGTTTCCGATACTTATTCCTGCATCTTAGTGCTTAGCATCCCAATCAGCATTCAGAGAATTGTCAGAAATGCTCATACCTATGGGTCCTTATCCGCGATCACTGGACTTCGGCCTCGTCCTCCGATGCTCGTCCTCCGATACGCGCGGATAGGCGATGAGTTGGCGGCGTGTTCGCAATAACGTGGATCAGCGTGAGCAGCTTGCAGCTGTATGGTGTATATGAACTCGGCCCGTCGCGTTCTTTCTTAGACCACCGCGACTTACTCGCCTCAAGCGCACTTCAGACTTCACAGACCGCAAAGTACCCGTACCACCTGGGTTCTCAAACACATCAAACCTTAACACCACTGGTAGCAATCAGGAAAGATGGCGCAAGGCTGGCGACAACTCGATGTTGGTGTCATCGGCGGTGGAATTGGAGGAATGTCCGTGGCTATCGCCCTCCGCCGTGCTGGACACAACGTTACCGTCTATGAGAAGCACGACTTTGCCGGTGAGGTCGGCGCATCAGTGTCCTGTGCAGCAAACGGCACAAGATGGCTACACGAGTGGGGAGTCGATGTCCAAAAGGGCGACCCCGTGGTCTTGAAGTCGCTCATCAACCGTGACTGGAAGACTGGCGAGCCTGTATCAACATTCAGCCTTGATGATTATGAGCAGAAGTGGGGATACGCGTACAACATGTTCCATCGCCAGTATATGCACGCAATGCTGAAGGACTGCGCATTGCAGGGGGAGGGTGCAGGTCCACCAGCGAAGTTGCTGGTCAACCACGCTGTAAGCATCGCATCTCCGGCAATTTTGTCACATGCTTACCACTTTATAGTGTCAGGATATCAATCTCAAGGCTGGCACTGTCATATTTAAGAACGGTGTCACCGCCAAACACGACCTTATTGTTGGCGCAGATGGCATCGGCTCAGCTGTACGCGGTATTCTCGGGATACATCCAGCAAAGCGCCCAGCAGAGTCAAGCTGTCTGCACGCCAACGTCAGCACCGATCAGGCCGTCAAGCTCGGTCTGGTAGACTACTCCCAAAACGATGCTCTGGAGTACTGGGGCGGCCAAGACGGCACCTGGGACAAGATCGTGCTTTCGCCCTGCAACGGTGGCAAGCTGCTCTCCTACTACTGCTTCTTCCCCCGTGAGAGGGGCGACTACACAACACAGGCGTGGGGTGCTGATGACCGGCCTGTCGAAGAATTGCTCGCTCCTTACCCAGAGCTGGATGCACAGGTCAAGGCGCACCTGGCAATTGGTGTCGAGGTACAGCCGTGGAGGCTATGGGTGCACGACCCCTACCCATACCTCCAGAAGAGTAACGTCTGCTTGTTGGGTGACGCAGGTCACCCGGTATGTATTCCAAGCTTGTCTGGCGGATCTTGACTAACATGCGCAGATGATGCCTCACCAGAGCCAGGGCGCTTGCATGGCCATTGAAGACGCCGCAGCAATTGGAATCATCTTCAACAAGTCCTACTTCCAGGGCGATGTCCGGGAAGCACTCGAAGTCTACGAGAAGGTCAGGTTGCCGCGTGCCACCCGCGTGCAGGCAGCAGCAGCAAAAGCAGCGTACAACATTAACGAGCGCATTGGCTTCTCAGCAAACAAGGACAACTGCGCGACATACAAGGTCGAAGATGAGAAGAAGACGCTGACTATCGAGGAGATGAATGCGTACGACATGTACAAGGACGTCGAGGAGAAGCTGACGCAGGTCCGAGGCGAGAAGTTCCTTGCACCGTACGTTTCTGGGTTACCAATTGGCTTGCAGATGCCGAATGGTGTGATTGTTGGAGCGTGAGCACTACTTACTATGTGTCGGGTTTGTTTATTGTATGGTCACTTTAGCGTCGTGTTCAATTTCTGGATAGCCCCTTCAAGCATCCACTCCCCCACCGGTCTTAGTAAGAGGTGCAGCAGGCCTCGTACTTGTACGAAATACATCTTATTAGGAAGCTTTTATTGCAAACTTCGACATGATTACACACAGCAAGCCATCCTTTCCTGATTATCAAGACGGGCAACGATGACGTACCCGACTGCTACATTCGATGAGAGCGTTAAGAAGCTCATCGAAAAATGAAAGGTACCAGGGCTTGGAGTCGCAGTCGGTCAAGGCGACCAGATCTACGCGAAAGTACGTCTTGCTAACATGGGTCCCAGGCGCCACTGATATATCGTATGGCTACGGCGTGGCTGATCTTGTCGCGGGCAGAATAGGCCTACTTAGCAGGCCTACTTTGGGGTACTAATGTATGTACATTTTGCCTCCTTTTTGGCTGCAACAGATCTCGACAGTACTACCTGTACCGCAGACACCTTCCTCGACTGCGCGAGTACTTCCAAAGCTTTCACTGCAGCATGCGTTGCGCTGCTTGTTGGCGATGAGGCATACCCAGACGTGCAATGATGGCGGACCTCAGTCTCCAAGCTGCTGCCCGATGATCTAGACCCGTATATGACCGCGAACATCATCATTAAAGAGATCTTGAGCCACCGGACGGGCGAGCTAGGATACGATGATGTGCTGTTCGGCACGAGAGCTGCAGAGCCCGACAATGAAGTCTACAATGCGCACAAACAGGTGCTCAGGGGCCGGGCAATCATACAATTTGAGGGGAAAGATGCGCTTCCGCTCTATGGTCATGTGTTGTATGCGCTTGGACATGTCGTTGAATCGTATCCTGGGCATCTTCTCGTTGGCCGCGATGGCTCGTTTGACGGCTTAAAGACTACGGTGCGGTTCCTGCCGGGGCGTGAATGGGTTATCGTTGTATTCGGTAATTAAGACAATACGTACTTCGTCCATCAAATCATACTTCATAAGCTAATGGACGATGTGCTCAAAGTCTAGCAGGAGCAGCGTACAGACTGGTCTGCCCACTGGCGGAAGCGTTAGGTAGGTAAGGACAGAGGGGAGGAAAAGGCAGACCTAGGATTAGTGTCTCCTGGCACGCCAGAACAGCTGGTTGGCACATGCTTCAACGCGGGTTACCGCAACTTGGTACTGCTTTGTAAGCAGGGACAGCTAACGTGTTCTATCAGTAAGATGGCCACATCAGTATCCTAGCCACCCCACTAAAACGCGCTTTACTTGCCGTGCAACTACTCTACAACTACATAGTCAAATTAAGTGAGGTTTTAAAGCAAGATAGATTAGATAGCTCTATATTAAGTCCTATTGTGACCTTGCACGTGGCATTTGCTACATGTTAGTAGTGCTTAGGCTGGCGGAATGGGTATACTCCAACGTCCTTCGTGGGTACCCCCCAAAACCTTATCAATAATACATAGATTCTAGTAAACTAGGGCTAAAAAGAAAGAGAAAAACTACCTCTATATTTTTATAGTAGAAGGTTTTGTTATAACTATTAAACTGCACAAGCTAGAGGCTAGAAAACGTTAAAAAAGGGGGGGTACCTAGCAAGCATACCTATAGATAGGTATACTTTGCTAGGTAGTGTTAATAACTTAGCTAATACTAGGCAGAATAAGCTAATTCTTTTTTTACTAGAAGGCGCAATACTAGACAATTCTATCAAATAATAGATCATGTAAGCGTATCTCTGCTAGTTAAGAAGCTATAAGCCAAAACGTAAAAAAGCATACCCTACCCATCCGCCAGCCTAGTAGTGCTTGCTGACGTTATAGGGCAGCGTTAACCTAAGCGTCCTCTTTAACTATATTATTAGCCTGTAAGACTGGTAACTAAGCTTCCTTAACCTGTAGAGCTTACCTACGTGATATATACTGTCTATAATTTTAACGCTTATGTTGCTAGTGTTAATTTACGGCACGTAGCTTTGCATTCTCTTAAGCTAGGATTGTTGCTAATTGCATAGCAAGCTAACAACCCTTAACAAGCCAAGAGATAGCTTAACTAGTTAGACTCTGTAATTAACACCTAAGGAGATCTTGTACAAGGCAGGCCTGCTTCTGCAATTAATTAATAGTATGTAGTGTCTTAGCTGTCTAGGCTGCTTCTATACTAGTAGCTGTCCCTAGTAGAGATAGTGTTCTGACTACAGTAAGGCATGTCAGGACATGCTCTAGACTAAATAGGATAAGCCCTATTGCTTAAAACCTAGCCTTAATGTTACTCTCTAATAGGGCAGTCTGCCTGATCCTTAAGTATATCTATAGGAAGTTATGCTTGTCTATATAGAAGATACTTTAGTGGGCAAGCTTAGACACCTTATGTCTATACAACATCTTAAGAGGAGAATAGCAGCTAATATTAAGTAGCTGGAGGAGATGTGATGTGTAAGGAGGCATACAGAGAGTAATAATTAGGTTGTCTGCATAGTACTAATTACACTTAGGTATAGTGTGGCTGCTGTGACTGTGAAGAATAAGTAGCTAATAAGCACCTAATAAGCATGTCTGTGTATGCCTAGTAAAGTGCTTTACCTAGTTAAGGCCTACATCGGGAAAAGTTTTTCGAAATCCGGCCCAGACTGGCTGTTGCTGACAGTTGTGGTATGGTTGTGCAACAGCTGTTTAACAGCCCCAACAGCCCTAATTTGCGCCTAACAGCCCTAATTTCGCGCTAACATTGCTAATAGCTAAAACGCTAAGTGCCTATATTTAATAAACTTAAAATAATGTTGTAATATTGTTGCATAGCTACCCTTAGTTCTACTAACGTACCTCACGGGTTCGTGCACCACACAGGTTCGTGCACCACTTTTGCCAAGCCCCCACCAACTCTACCTCTATACGTGATGCCTCAACAACAACACTAGATAGAGCCTTCTAATGAGCGTCAGATACAGACTGCCCTTCAAGCTCTTAAACAAGACGCAACACTCTCCTTGCGACGCGCTGCAGCTATCTACAAAGTCACTCATACAACACTAAGCCGCTGACGCGCAGGACAGACTCCACAAGCAGATCGCTGGCCTAAATCAAGGAATCTGACAAAGACTGAGGAGGGCGTAGTTGTTGAGCATATACTTGACCTCATCTCGCGCGGATTCCCCCCCAGGCTCGCAGCTGTAGCTGATATGGCCAATTCCTTACGCGCAGAGCGCAATCTAGGCTAGGTTGGCTTAAACTGGCCCAGTACGTGGGTTATGCACCGCCCTGAGTTCACAATGAAGTTTAATCGCAAGTACAATTACAAGAGAGCACTCTGCGAGGATCCTAAGGTTATCTAGGGCTGGTTTTGCCTAGTAGCTAATATAAAAGCTAAGTACAGTATCTAGGATAAAGACACGTATAACTTTAACAAGTTGGGCTTCATGATAGGCTAGATATTAACTAGGGCGGTTGTTACAGCTTCAGAGAGACGAGGAAGGCTAAAGGTAATACAGCAAGGCAATAGGGAGTGGACAACAGTCATCTAGGGCATCAACGCAACAGGGTGGGCTATTCCACCCTTCATCATCTTCAAGGGCCGCTATCACCTCTCTGCCTGGTACAAGGAGGAGAATCTGCCTCAGGACTGGGTTATTGCAGTCTCTGAGAACGGCTGAACGACAAATGAGCTTAGGCTGCAGTAGTTAAAGCACTTTGATGAGTATACAAAGAGGAGGGTTATAGGCGCTTATTGGCTCCTTATTATTAACAGCTATGAGAGCCACGACTCGCTTGATTTCTAGCAGTACTGCAAGGAGAACAAGATTATCACTATCTGCATGCCTCCGCACTTATCGCACCTCCTGCAGCCTCTTGATGTAGGATGTTTTGCCCCTTTGAAGAAGGCGTACAGGCGCCAAGCCGAAGATCTTATGCGCAACTAGATCACCCACATCACGAAACTTGAGTTCCTACCATGCTTTATACGCGCCTATAATGCAGCAATTACTTCTAGTAATATCTAAGGAGGGTTTTAAGGCGCTGGATTAGTCCTATTTAACCTAGAACAGGTTATAACAGCCCTTGACGTCTAGTTGCGTACTCTATCACCACCACTGCCTATCAACACTAAGTCCTGGCAGTTGCAAACCCTAAGCAATACCCTTAAACTAGGGTCGCAATTGACGCTTGTTAAGGAAAGGATTTAGAAGCATATAGATAGCTTACTAACGTCTATGGTGGAGGCCTTTGAGAAGGTCTCAAAGGGGGCAGCGATTATTGCGCACAAGCTAGTGTTGGCGCAAAAGGAGATTGCAGAGCTTTAAGCAGCAAATGAGGCTGCTACGCGACGTAGATCGCATAAAAGAAAGCGGGTTCAGGCAGAAGGGACCTTAATAGTTAAGGATAGAGCTTGTCTAACTGCTCTAAAGGAGTTTGGGGCGCGTAGTGATGGGAAGAAGGCAAAGAAGCAGGTACGCGCTGAAGGAGGTGAGCCAACTCAAAGGCGCTGCAGACAGTGCAATCAGACTGGGCATAACGCGCGTACGTGTAAGCAAGCAGTAGAAGTAGACTCTGAATAATATCTCGTGTTATATTGCTCTATACAGGGCCAAAGTGGGCTGTTTTGCGCCAGAATGGGGTGGTTTTGGTGGGGGCTTGGCAAAAGTGGTGCACGAACCTGTGTGGTGCACGAACCCGTGAGGTACGTTAGCACTAGTATTAAATATTTAAAAATTGCAAAATTTTATGTACAGATAGAGCGAAATTGTAGCTTTAAAATAAGCAAAAAATTATTATTGTAGGCCTACTACAACGCAAGTTATAGAGCGTTAAAGGTTTGTTTGTT
>NW_022984827.1:198010-215267 GCF_010094145.1 Didymella exigua CBS 183.55
CACCAGCAAAGCGCATGCGCGACACTCAACGCGTAATGTCTTAACAACCACAACCTTACAAGCCCTATACTAAAGCTAACGTGCAGCTTGCCCTCTCTAATATTAAATGCAACTAGATTACAAGCCTGCAACATGCTAAGGCAGTCTACAGTATTCCTTAAAGGACAATACAACAACAACATAACAGGAAGCCCTCTAGACGTAACTGCAAGCCTAGATTAAAGCGCCTAACAAAGCTAGAAGAGGAGGTAATTCTGCAGTGTATACTTAATAAGAACCTACGTGGAGTACTGCCCTTAAAGCTACACGTACAAGATATGGCTGATAGACTGCTGCGCGACCGCGGTGGTGAGCCTGTTAGTAAATGCTAGGTTGACAGGTTTATTAAGCGTACACCTAAGCTGCGCACGCGCTAGACTCGTCTATACAATTACCAGCAAGCTCTCTACAAAGACCTAGCAATTATTAAGCCCTAGTTCACGCTAGTTTAGAACATAAAGGCAAAGTATAGTATTATAGACAATAACATGTAACGTGTTTCACAAGCAAGCGCCGCACCCAACCGAGCGCCGCACTTTGAACAACAGAACGCCTGCGCAGCGCTATATCACAACACAACACAAATAAATAATTATTTACAGGCCTAGATAGTATTATTTAGAAGCTTTACTATTATCTATATCCTCTATTTCTACCTTATAAGTGTAGGAATTATATCTAATCTTACTATAACACCTACAGCGTTGTCTAACACGCACCCTCTTTATAGGTATCTTACCCTTACTATAACCCCTACCCTCCTTTTAAGTAATTAAGTTAGCTACTTTACTAACTATAAGGGTCTCCTCTGTATATATATATTATTACTTACAGGTCTTGCGCTTTATAGACGCTTCTATAGCATCTTAAAGGCAGCCTATTTCCTCCTGCATTAATACTATATTATAAGCTATCTGCTAAGCGCCCTTTGCTAACTATTTAACCTGCTTATCTAACAAACTTGCTAGAGACCCTTAATAGATTTAAATCTGCTTTTAAATTAGAGTTAACTGCTCCTCTACTTTGTAAGCAGTGCATGGTGTCTTTAGCTCCTAGGCAACGTTGCTAGGTTTTAGTGGCGTTGGCGTGCGCAGGCGCACATTAAGCTTTAATAACACCACCTCTAGGTTGTGTAGGACTAGCCTAGCACCTCTAAAGCCTGCGCGAATGTTCTCTCTAGTGAACGCCTTACTAAACACTAATTTAAAGGCTAGCAGGAAGGTTTCCTTATTAATATAGTAGATGCAACTGCGTGCTAAGGCCAAAACCTTGTCGCCATACAGGCGCTTTAGTAGCGAGAAGCAGGCGATGTTAAGTGGCTGCAACAGGTGCGACGAGTGCAGGGGCATACAGAGAGTGATTATCTTCTTCTCTCTGCAGAGATCTTGGAAAGCCACTAAGCAGTGGCTCTTATAGCTATTAATAATAAGTAGCTGGTAGACCCTAACTAGCTTTGCATGCGTATTGAAGTAGTAGAGCTAGGCAAGTACTAGATTATTATTAGTCTAGCTAGTAGGACTAATATTAATAACCTAGTCCTATAGGAGGTCCTTAGTAAACTAGTTAGAGATAAGAACCTTGCCTACAAGGATAAGGAATAGTAGGATAACCTTCCCTATTAACCTAACGCCTTATACTAGGGTAACCTACTTACAATTGCTAGGTTAGATCTTCTTCTACTTCCTAGGCTTCTCTAAGCCTGTTACTACTAGCTATAACAAGATCTTACCTATTAGGAAGCTAGACTTATTAAAGTTGTATATATCCTTGTCTATAATACTATACTTTGCCTTTATAGACTAAACAAGCGTGAACTAGGGCTGGATAACTGCTAGGTCCTCGCAGGCAGCCCGCTGGCGATTGTATGGGCGGGTCCACCGCTTCTGGAGCTCTGGTGTACGCTTTACCAAGTTGTCAACCTAGTTCTTGCTAACAGGCTTTGCGCCGCGCTCTCTTAGCAGTTTATCTGCTATATCTTGTACGTCTGCCTTTAAGGAGGGTAGGCCACACGCAGATTCCTCAAGTATACGTAGTACAACTGCCTCCTCTTCTAGCTTTGTAAGGCGCTTTGTATTTAGCTCACAGTCGCGTTAAGAGCGTGTTCTGTCGCGTTAGTGTTAGATTATTTATTTAGGCACTTTGTAGACTTTCTTAGCGTGTTAGATACTTTAAATTTAGTTTCTTAAGATATTAGATATAGCAAGCTGTACATCAGCTTTAGTATAGAGTGTAGGAGCTTGTTGTGGTTGAGACATTACGCGCTGTTGTTGCGCCGGCGTTCTGGCAGCGAGAGTGCGGCGCTCGGTTGGGTGCGGCGCTCGCTTGTGAAACACGTTGTAACTTTAACAAGTCTAGCTTCCTAATAGGCAAGATATCTTTATAACTTATTATAACAGGCATAGAGAAACCTAGGAAAGTAAAGAAGCTTTAGCCTAGTAATTGTAAGTAGACTATGTTAATACAGGGCGTTAGCGCAACAGGGCGTGTTATCCTACCCTTCCTTATCTTTGCTAGCAAGGTTCTTATCTCTAACTAGTTTACTAAGGACCTCCTACACAATTAGGTTATTTAAGTAAGCCTAACAGGCTAGACAAACAATAATCTAGTGCTTGCCTAGCTTAATTACCTTAATACGCATGCAAGGCCTGTAGGAGCGTATAGGCTGCTGATTATTAACAGCCATAAGAGCCATTGCTTAATAGATTTCTAGGATCACTGCAAGGAGAAGAAGATTATTACCCTCTGTATGCCTCCACACTCATCGCACCTCCTGCAGCTGCGCGCACCCTCTTCGCCAGCTCCTCACCCTCCTCACATCTGCCACCCTCCCTTTTAGCAATTAAGTCTGATACCTCGCTAACTGTTAATGTCTCCTCTGCCTATATGTAGCGTCTCTTGCAACTTTTACACTTTATTGCTGCTTTAGTAGCAGTATTAAGGCGCACTATCTCTGCGCACATTAACACTATCTTATAAGCTATCTACTACGCGCCTTTTATTAGCTACTACACCTACTTATTAAGTAAACTTGCTAGAGACCCTTAATAGATTTTTATCCTGTTTTAAACTAGTGTTAATTGCGCCTCTATTTCTTTAGCGTTGTGTGGTGTTTTTGCCTCCTAAGCAGCGTCAACTTGCTGTAGTAGAGTTTGCGTACGCAGCTGCACATCTAGCTTCAATAACACAGCCTGTGGATTATGTAGAGACAATCTAGCGCCTTAAAACCCTGCGCAAGCATTCTCTCTTGTAAACACCTTCTTAAAAGCTACTTTAAAGGCTAGTAAGAAGGTCTGTTTACTAATATAGTTAATGCAATTGCGTGCTAAGGCTAAGATCTAATTACTATACACGCGCTTTAATAGCGAGAAACAGACAACGTCAAGCAGCTGCAGGAGGTGCGATAAGTGTGGAGGCATACAGAGGGTAATAATCTTCTTCTCCTTGCAGTGATCCTAGAAATCTATTAAGCAATGGCTCTTATGGCTGTTAATAGGACATTATAATTAACTCTTACTACAATAAGCCCTTGTAAGTAGGCTGGCGGAATGGGTATACTCCAACGTCCTTCGTGGGTACCCCCCAAAACCTTATCAATAATACATGGATTCTAGCAAACTAGGGCTAAAAAGAAAGAGAAAAACCACCTCTACATTTTTGTAGTAGAGGGTTTTGTTATAACTATTAAACTGCACAAGCTAGAGGCTAGAAAACGTTAAAAAAGGGGGGGTACCTAGCGAGCATACCTATTAATAGGTATACTTTGCTAGGTAGTGTTAATAACTCAGCTAACGTAGATTATCACCGAGCCAGCCATATCACTGAACTGGCCACTTTCTCTTAGCACAACCACCTTTTACCCCAACACAACATGCCTTAACAACAACAACTTTAGAATACTACTAGAGAAGGTAGAGTTATCCTTACTATCTAGGCCTTCTATGCTAGCTAATTTTGCAGTATCTGCAGCGCTGCTAGAGCGTTGAACATACCTTATTAGTAGGTCTCTAATTGCCTTCGCAATATCACGTTTTAACTAGACGTACGCGCTAATTGCTAGAAACTTACTATACTAGAGGAGCAGACAATTATCTAGTATATACTTAACCTTAATTCACGAGGATTTGCACCCTAGCTATGTGAGGTGGCAGATATAGCTAATAAGATACTTAGTGTGCGTGGTGAAGAGCCTGTTGGCAAACTATGGGCTAGCAGGCTTGTGACGCGTTCAGACAAGCTCAAAATAGCCTTTAATTAAGCCAAGGATAGACAGAGGATACTATAGGAAGATCCTAAGATAATTAGCACGTGGTTTAAGCTAGTAGAGGATACTTAAGTTAAGTATAGCGTTTGCAATAACAACATGCACAACTTTAATAAAACTAGGTTCTAGATAGGCGTTGCTTTGTCTTTAAAGGTTGTAACAGGCTTAGAGAGACGTGCTCGGCCAGAGCTTGTTCAGCCAGGTGATCGCGAGTGGGTTACCGTTATCCAGAGCATCTGCGCCACTGGGTATGCAACCCCACCTTTCATCATCTACAAAGGACACGTCCACATCTCTGCCTAGTATAAGGAGACAGATATACCCCACAATTAGAAGCTCTTAGTCTCTAAGAATAGTTAGACGCATACCGCAGCCATTACCAACCAGGCAGCGCTGAATGCTATGGAACTTGCTAAAGCCATTGATCGAGTTTTTGAAGGTGCGAATAAAGAGGAGGTTCTGAAAGTTTGGGAGAAGAGTGTTCTTGACTACGCTTACTCTATGCAACAGCATGGAGTTGATATTAGCAATTGAAGTCAATTTCGAGCTCACCCACTCGGAGGGTAAAGGCAATAACAGGCTGTTTACGAAAGCGCCCGACTTGAACCGATGCTGTGTCTGGCTTGTTTCGGTGCAACCGTACACTCACATCGCCCTGTACTTACATGGCCACTCGTCAGCTCTACTCGCACCTTGCTCTTACTTCAAGTCAAACCCTACACGACTTCTACCTTTACCTCTAGATCTGGGGTCCTTACTGTAACAGCTATACTAGGGCTTTTCTCTAACGAACGGGCACCTGCAATCATCATCATACCAGTCGCCCACAAATCGCGCCCAGAAGCCTTATTTTAACAGCAAAGCCTAGCAAGCAAGCTGAGCCACGAATCTCAGACCATTACTGCAATCTAGAGCTCGGCCAGTATGCCGTCGCAGCTGATGTCAGAATTGCATACTACAAGATGTCGGCGAGATACTATCCGGTCAGTAAGGTACAAGACGCTACCCAAAATGCTGCAGATCTTCATCTGGCCAGGATTCCTTTCTTCTTAATGTCCACAACTAGACCATTGACTGTAGGCGCACAGGCAATTGAGGCATATGACATTCTGATGGATTTCCAACGCCGCGCACAATACGATTCACGGCATGAGGCCTTTCACGCGCAATGGCACAAATACGACAAGGCCCATGCTCTGCGGGAAGCGAGGATTAACGAAGAAGCTACTTGCAGGGCACGCATGATGAGGTCGCCGAAACTGCCTTCAAGGGGGGGGGGGGGGGTCCATTGATATTAGACGGGTGTTCAAATACGAACAGGCAGCCTGCGATTTTTGCAATAGAGTGTTGCACGATTACTAAATGGAGTGCCGGAATAGCGGCGCGACTGCTTGCAGCACCTGCATAGAAGCACTTTCCTTGATCACGCTGGACCATTCTCCTGATGGCAAAATTAATATTTTTTCGTCGAAAAATTGCATGCTCCTAAGCCTCAAGACTTCATCGGGAAAAGTTTTTCGAAATCCGGCCTAGACCGGCCGTTGCTGACAGTCGTGGCATGGTCGTGCAACGGCCGTTCAACGGCCCCAACGGCCCCAATTTGCGCCCAACGGCCCCAATTTCGCGCCAACGTTGCCAACGGCCAAAACGCTGAGTGCCCATATTCAACAAACTTAAAACGACGTTGCAACGTCGTTGCATGGCTACCCTCAGTGGTGCTAGCACTAGCATTAAATATTCAAAAATTGCGAAATTTCACATACAGATAGAGCGAAATTGTAGCTTCAAAATGAGCGAAAATTATTGTTGTAGGCCTACTACAACGCAAGTTATAGAGCGTTGAAGGTTTGTTTGTTAAAGGTTTGTGTTTTGAAGTTGCGACAGCACACCATAGCAGCTGCAGCTGCGCCCGCACACAACGTAGCAGCTGCAACAGCATACAGCATAGCACCTGCTGACCACACAACACACACACACACACAGTAGCAGCGCAACAGGAGCTTGCAGGACAGGCAGGCCTAGACGTAAAATTCTTAGTTTACCTACTATTCTTGAATAATATTCTTATATTTTCTAACATTCAGGCTGCTAGAGCCCTAGCGAAGAATCTTAACTTAGTGTCTTGGCAAGGAACATCAAGCTTAAAACCTTCTACGCTTAATAACTATTCTATTACTAGGCCTATAATATTGTTTAATAGCTTATTTTAAAGAGGAGACTTAGTAGTATATTAATATAATAAAAGTATAGTTTATAAAGCAGAGCTACTATTGTAACGTAATCGGCCATTGAGTCGGCCAGGCAATTGAGCCGGCCACCTTTGCCAAGATCACACCTCATTCCACCTCTCATCTAATGTCTCAACAACCTAATCTTAGATTACTTCCTCGTGAGGATAGGATAATCCTTGCTATCTAAGCTATGAAATCTAACGCGTTAATAAGCCAACAGCGCGCTGCTGCTATCTATAACGTTCCTCAATTAACCCTCCAAGACCAACGCGCCAAAACCACCTCACGACGCAATTCCCACCACAGCAGATCAAGGCTTACTAAGCCTGAAGAGGAGGTGGTTATACAATACATAAGGAAGCTTGACGCGCGAGGCTTTGCCCCTACGCTAAGCTACGTACGTGAAATGGCTAATTAACTGCTAGCTGCCTATGGTGGTAGTAAGGTTGGAGAAAAATGGGCCAGGCACCTTGTAAACCGGAAGCCTGAGATTAAGTCTCAGGTAACCAGACAGCGCGATCACCAGAGAGTCTTGTGCAGTGATCTAGCTATTATCAGCCCCTGGTTCAACCTTGTGCGCAACGTCAAAGCTAAATATAGCATCTAGGACCAAGATACCTACAACTTTGACGAGACTGGCTTCCAGATAGGTGTTAGAGGGTCTGTTAAGGTGGTGACAGCGTCTGAGAGGTGTCTTAAGCCACTTAGAGTCCAGCCTAGCAACTGTGAATGGGCGACGTTGATTGCCGCAATTAATGCTATAGGGTGGGTTATCCCGCCCTTTATCATCTTTAAAGCGAAGAACCACGACCAAGCCTGGTATCACAACCTAAAGGATTGGCGTATTGGTGTCAGCAAGAATGGCTGGACAACAAATGAACTGGGCCTAGAGTGGCTGAAGCACTTCATCCAGCATACAACAGCCCGGACAGTGGGTAGCCACCGGCTGCTAATTATTGATGGCCATGAGAGCCACAAGTCGCTTGCCTTCCAGGATCTGTGTGAGGAGAACAAAATTATTACTCTTTGTATGCCTCCTCACACCTCCCATATCCTACAGCCACTTGATGTGGGCTGTTTTGCCCCATTGAAACAAGCATATAAGACAGAAATTAATGTCTTAGCAAACAGCTATGTCACTTACATTAACAAGAAAGTATTCTTAGCTGCCTTTAATTAGGTGTTTAATAAGGCGTTTTTATCTAATAATATCTAATCAAGCTTCTAAGCAACAGGCTTGGTTCTAGACAACCTAGAGGTGGTGCTATTAAAGCTTGAAGTGAAGCCTCGTACGCCAACACCACCTTTACTAGGGCCTACTACCTAGCAACCTAGAACACCAAGCAACGCTGCTGAAATATTAGCTCAATCAACGCTGATATCTGACCAGATTAGGCAGCACCACAGTTCATCTCTAGCTTTAATTATTAAGATAGTGCAGCAGTTTAAAAAGGGAGCTGATATGATGGTGCATTCCCAGGTGCTTATGGCGGCTGAGATGGTTAAGCTTCAAGCAGCAAATAAAGCTGCTTCTGAGCGTAAAGCACGTAAAAGGAAGTAGATCTAGTATGGAGGAACCCTATCACAGCAAGAGGCAGAGGAAATAATAGCTGCATGAGAGGTGGTGGTGCAGGCAGAGGCAGAGAGGCGTGAGGAGAGGGTGCGAACAGGTGGTAGTAGAGAGGGTTCTCGACGCTGTGGGAGGTGTGGTCAGGCTGGGCACAATAAGCGCACATGTAAGCAAGATACTGTAGACAGAGTGGATTAATTTGACGTACTGTGAGCCACAGCACGACGTTGTGGTGTTGAGTTATCTGCGTGTCAAGGTGGGTGGCTGCATAAGGTGACCGGCTCAATTGCCTGGCCGACTCAATGGCCGATTACGTTAGCAGGATTAGAAGTTATTGTGGCTATTGGAGCCATTGGGACCGTTGGAGCCGTTGGCTCAAAATTGGCTCAAAATTGGCTGGACATTGAATGCACATTGAATGACTGTTGTAGGCCTACCAGTCCTACTGTTGCCCACAGTACAATGCCACGATTTCCCGATTTCGACAATGGAAAAACTTTTCCCGATGTTGTCTAGAGCCCAAAAGCCGAAAGCTATATCTCGGCATGGCAAACAGATTACCGGGAAGATGTACCGAGGGCTAGACCGATGAATGTGAATGCAAAGCTAAGGTCAAGCGTATACTTGAAGTCAAGGCCATTGCTCGTGCAGACACCGTGGAATCGCAGCCACAGCCGGTAGCCAAATCCGAGGAGGACATGGACTTTGAAATGGCGATCGCGGCCTCGTAGCTACAAGTTCATATTCATCTCGTTCTTTTTTTCTGCTGGCCTCCAATGGCCTCAGGCTGGTTGTTGTTTAGATGTGAAACGCAGCGTCAAGGTGATGTCCGCGGCCGTAGATATCCCCGTAAATGAGACATACAGAAAAGCAAAAGCAGGATTCACAAGGATGAGACGGTGTGATCAAGCCACCACGGCTGCCCGTTCGCAGTTCACGGCGATATTATAACTCAGGAACGACGTGGCAACTCGCGCACAATCGTGAGTTTGTATGTTCGCAACCAGATTGAAGAATCTGGTGGATATAATTATGTATCTGTAGATATTAAAGCGTTCTGGTAGTAACATATACACGGCGCAAAGGTGTATGTCAATCGCAAAAGGACACGTCTCATGTGCATACTATAGTCCTGAGTCACCTTCGATAAGAACACCATTGGGCCAGTGCTCGGCGTGGTACTTCTGCCAATCTACGCAACCCTGTTGCATAGCACCAAGTTTACTATTGGTCGCGAGAATCTCCGACTTCCTCTCAATAAACTGGACGCCAAGACCTCCAGATACGTGGAACGGGACATGGCAATGCATCTAGAAGATCGCATTAGCAAAAATACCAATGAACCGAATGCACGGGAAACTTACCAGCCATGCTCCAGGGTTGTCGGACTCAAATGCAAGGATGAGATAGCCTAGCGCAGGAAGCGTGGCAGTGTCACGTCGGATCGGGTTGTCCATGTTCAGAGTCGAGATATCTCCGTTCCATATAGCATTCGCTTGCTGCCCCAAGACAAAGAAGTCGTGGCCGTGCAGATGAATGGGATGAGGAATAGGGGGTGTGGTAACGTTGTCTTGCTGGATGACCCAATATTGCCACTACGAAATATTAGCTCCAGCCGTCTCACGAGGACCAGATGGAACTTACTGCATGGCCCTTGTTACCGACTTCGATGACATTTTCAGTCCGACCCCAGGTCTGGTTGGCAGTGAATCCTTCAAATATAGTCTGCAGAGTCGGCTTGTCGAGGTCGATTAGCATGGGCACATCGTTGACCTTCCACTGGACAAGATCGCTGCTGTTGAAACCCCCGGTGTCAGTGAACGAGAGCTTCAACTCCTCCGGCACCTGCTGAGGCACATGCGTTTTGACGTAAGGGACGATGGGCTCATCGTAACACCCAGCGGGTAAAGGTGCGGCAGCTGTGGAGTTGGGGTTGGCGTCTTCGGCGCTCGCGTAATGAATGATGCTACCGATGTTGGCGACATTCGCGTTCGGGCCGTCACAGCGTCCACCTGTGCCTACGCGAAGCCAGTAGTTACCAACAGGCTGGGTTGCGTTGATGATAACGTCGTATCGTTGTCCTGTGCACCAGATGGCGGGTCAGTGAAACGTTGCTAGTGTGTTTTGAAAACTACAATTGGGGCGTGCTGCATGAACGTGTGCGCATGCGTGGGAAATGGAAGTCGGGTAACTTACCGACTGCAATGCTAAGAGAAGTAGCCTGAAATGGCTCAACAGGAACGAAATCTGCTGCAATTACTGTAAAAGGATGGCCGTCAATGCCAACATGCACCCAGTTGTTGATGCCCATGTTGGCAAGACGAAGTCGGTGAGTCTTTCCGGGGGTCAAGGTTGTGACTGCATACTGGCCTCCAGAGCTTGACGTCATAGAACCGTTCACCAACAGATTATCTGCAGTTGGCGGACCCTTTGCATGAAGAGTCGCGTGATTCACTGTGAAGGTGGTAGCATGGAACCAGTCACTGAATGGTAGGACTCCAAGATCGAGATCGTAATCGCCTGTTGCCGGGCCATGGATTATGATGGGGCCGACAAGACCATCACCATACTGGACTGAATAATGCGAATGATACCACTATTCCACTTAGTCCGGGTTGTAGTTCTTGTGACGTTTCCAACTCACCGAGGTGCCGTATTGCGTAGCCTTGAATCGGTAAACTTTGGTTCCGCCTGGCACAATGGGGCATTCAGTTATGCCGTTGGTGCCGTCCATCTCGTTGGAACCAAGTTGGCGTAGTCCGTGCCAGTGCACACCGGTTCCATTGTTCTCGAGATAGCTGGTGACTGCGATTTCAATCTCATCACCCCAGTCTGCCTCGATGGTCTGTTTACTGATAAGTCTCAAGTCTTTCAAAGCTTATTCCGGCACATACTGGTCCTGGATATTGGCCGTTGAACACGGACATAGGTCGCTCAAAACCGTCTGGCGCCATTGTGACGTTTGTGATCTCAAGGTGGTACTAGAGGGGTCAGCACATGCAGCTCCATAGCCTGAGTATTGGTCCAGTAACTAACCTTTCTGATTACGCCAGTGGTGGGCCATTCGAGATCCATGTCAGTGTCGACATTGTAGTTGTCTTTCCAGCAGGATCTCGCCGCTGGTCCATGGTTGCACCCAGTTGGATAGCCGTGATCCCTCTTTGCAACATTCTTCGCCACAGAGCCAGAGTAGATACCAATCTCTTTCCAAGGCACGTCAAGATGTGTGCCAGGAAGTGCCAATGTTGCCGAGGGCAAAAGTGTCAGGAGAGCTGTTGCTTTGGTGATCGTTGAGAGCATTATAAAGTTAATGGATATACTGAAAGAGAGTATGGGTACAAACGACTGTGTCTTCAGCACCTGGGAAGCGAGTGCTACGATCTCAAATAATAGAAAGCAAAACGTGATGTGGCTTGCAATCTCGTGGTTAGGGTGGGACAAGGGAATTATAACATGCCCGCGGTTGCCTGCCCTGTTTCGCATACAAAAATGCCGCGACGATCAATGGGCTATCATGGCGTCGCTAGAGGGTGTAAAGAGCTGACAATAATGTAACCCATGCCTGTTGCAAAGCTTCCTGTCAACATGGTGGGAGTCCAGAGACCAGTCGCCCGTCTCGTCATGAATACGATGTACCGCAGGGAACGGCACAAGGGTATCGAACTGGAAAGCTCCGATCTTGCATCAGGCGGCAACTCGGCCTCTACTAGAGAAACTCTTTGTCAATAAGTAGTAGTATTGCCTTAGACCTTCGGCACGCAACTGGACATTTCCCAAGCTAGGCAGTTCAAGCCGAGAAAGCCGGCATACAGAAATGGGACGACAGGACTAGGCGCGGCGTAGTGCTGAGATGGCGGTCGCTACAGCTGTCGCTGGGAAATGCTGTGATCAGTACATGCGTGTTGTCCGTGCGGGAAGAGGGGACCGCGCATGCAGCAGCCTGTAGGGATTGATGGTGCTGGTGGGTTACACCGCTCTTCTGCCCTCACCATGACCGTCCAAAAGATCCCTGCCCCGATTATTTGATGAGCACGCTGCTGTCAGTCAGCGGGAGGGTTGTTGAAGAAAGCTTATGACGATCTCCGCAAGTAGGCCGAAAGGGGTTTAAGTTTGCTTACATATCCCTGCTGTTAGAAAGTGGCGTCCCGGAGGTTTTGAGGGGAGCCGACTCTCAGGACTTCACACCCTGAGTGCGAGCCAATCCAGTCCAAGGTGCAAGCGGTCTGAAGGAAGCGCCACTCCAACCTCAGTGTAGATCCTTGTCAGGGTGTGGCGTTGTAGTGGTCTGTACCACGGAATTGAGTTTATGGTGCTGGCGGCTGACATCTTTGAACAGGCGAAACAGGTCAAGAGACGACATAGTTGTCAGAGAGTCTCAGTGCGCGATCTCATCTCCTGGACTTGGCTTCGAGGCAGAGGATGGGCCGCATTCATTGTAGCTGGTGGGCCGCAGAGAACTCAATAGGATAGAGATGCTTGCGCCACATCTCAGCTGCTGTCAGGCCAATAAAGACCGGAGCTTTTGCGCGGTAAGGCATGCTGCAGGCGATAGTTTAGATGTCGCACTTTGCAATGATATCTAGCAGGCAATAACCGTATGAGCGAACCCTGCGGTCCTACGCCAGTATTCGATGACAGTCTGACATACCATATGTACCGGCAGGCGGCAAGTACGCCACAATATTGGAAGGAGAGCAAGGGTTTTATTACGTACATGATGACACGAGATGCATGCGCGCTTCTATGCTGGCATCAATAACCAGCTAGGGAGGCGACCGCAGCCTCAGTCTCGTGCCCAGTCGTACTGAAGACCTCATGACAGATGGTCATTCTCGGTCTGGGAGAGGTAGGCCAAGATGCGGCACGCGTGTTGTATTCCTCGAGACAGGATTCTCCGCGTGTTCAGATCGTACTCCGTGGTTTGTGGTCGATGACGTTTGTGGATGAAGTGATCTTGCGAAAAATGACTAACCTGCGAAGGCCTCCAAGTTATATTTATGTGAAGCCTTCCAACTTTCATTCCATCGGCTTCGCTTCTCCAGCTCAACGGAAGACATACTACCAGGATAAGTTCTGTCAAACTCCTAGCGCGAAAACTCAACGTCCGGTCGACCGATTGACGAAGTTGCCGTGAGTAAAGATCGACATCTGAGACAACCTGTCAACCGAATGATGGGAAACTTCGGTTATGCAAGTGCCTGATGCCTCACAGACGCTCGTGTTGGCGACAATAGGGCGAGCTGTGAAGCGGTATCCGCACTGTGTAACACTAATGACACGGAAAAAGTGGAACTCAGTGGAAGGCGGCTTACTCGTAGAAATTGCAATGTTGGCTTCATGCCACCTCTAGGGTGGGTGTCACGAAGCCAACAATCACATACCTACAATACTGCGAACTAAGGTCTGTATGTGGAATGCATGTGTGTACAACTTCAGGGCCCTTAATGGGTTTAAAATTGTTTGGCGATGTCGAGCTTGAAGTTTCAATGGTGGCGTCTTGCCTGGATACCCGTGTCCGTGCACCCAACGATCGGAGTCAACCAACGATCAGGGCACAACATTTGCAGTAGATTTTAACGCGTAAAAACTCAACTACCATGACAGGAATTTTAGATGCGCTTGCAGAGATCAATAATCTAAAGCTAGGCAACAAACTTGTAACGTACTCTATCACCAAGCTGGTCATATCACCGAACCAGTCAAAATCTGCCAAGACCAACACAACTCTGCACTTTACAGTATGTCTTAACAACATTACAACCTATTGCTTCAACACAAAGGGAGACTGCAGCTTGCTCTCCAGGCCTACAATACTGGACAGTTTCAGAGCCATCAGGCTGCTGCTGCTGCATTCAACGTTAACCAACGCAGGCTCTCTGAACGCGCTAGCAATACTCTATTTTAACTCAATATACGCGCAAACTGCTAGAAGCTCACTGCAACTAAAGAGCAGACAATTGTCTAATATATCCTTAACCTCAATTTGCAAGGATTTGCGCCTTAGCTGTGTAAGGTAGTAGATATAGCTAATAAACTATTAGGTGTGCGTAGTAGGGAGCCTGTTAGTAAACTCTAGGCTATAAGATTTATAACATGTTTAGATTAGCTTAAGATAGTGTTTAACTAAGCAAAGGACAGACAGAGGATACTGTAGGAAAATCCTAAGGTAATTAACGCGTAGTTTATGCTAGTAGAGGGTACTAAGGCTAAGTATAGCATCTATAACAATAACATGCACAACTTTAATAAGACTAGGTTCTAGATAGGCGTGATAGGGTTAATGAAGGTTGTTACAGGCGCTAAGAGACGCGCTTAACCTGAGCTTGTTTAGCCAGGCGATCGGGAGTGGGTTACAGTTATACAGAGCATCTGCGCTGCTGGATATGCGACCCTGCCTTTCATTATCTACAAAGGACGCATCCACATCTCTGCCTGGTACAAGGAGACAGATATACTACACAATTAGAAGCTCTCTGTCTCTGAGAATGGCTGGACAAACAACGCGCTTAGCCTTGAGTGGTTGAAGCATTTTAACGCGCATACAAGAGCGCGTCAGGTAGGGGGATACAGGCTACTTATCTTGGACAGCCATAAGAGCCACCTTAACCAGGATTTTAAGGACTATTGCCTGGATAACAAGATCCTTACTCTCTCTGTATGCCAGCTCACTCATCACACATCCTCTAGCTGCTTGACGTGGTCTGTTTCTCGCTGTTAAAGCGTAAGTACTCCTAACGCATCTAGGACTTAGCACGCCAACGCGTCTTCCACATTAACAAGGAAGGCTTCCTTCCAGCCTTTAGAGACGCGTTTCTTAACGTGTTTACAAAGGCTAACTATTAGAAGGCCTTTAAGGCATTAGGGCTAGTCCCTACTAACGTATAGGTAGTGTTAGATTGCCTTAAGGTGCAACACTGTACCCCACTAGCACCCCCTCTACTAGAGACACTGTGGCAGTTAAGGACTCTAAGCAATACACATAAGTTTAGGTCTTAGTTAAAGCTTGTACATAACTCCTTTACTTAGTTACTAGTTACAGCCTAGGCTGTCTTCTCTTAGCTTATTAAAGGTAGTAAATTAATACTGCACTAAAACGCGCTATAAGCTGCTCACATTACTAAGCTTAAAGAGCAATTAGCAGTCATGACTAGGAGAAAGTCGCGCAAGCGAAAGCAAATTCAGCATAGCAGCACACTTAAGTATGGCCTAGCAGCATCACAGGTAGCTGCTAAGGTGTCTGTAGCAGCTCAGCTATCAAAGAAGACTCGTGGTGCAGGTACTTAAGAAAGGACCTAGTTAGCCTAACAGCGCTATAGAAACTGTAGAGGCACAGGGCACAACGCTTAAACGTGTTAGAAAGATACAGAAGAAGATTCTAAATCTAATAAAAGCACACAGTACACTAGATTACTATTTAATAGCAAGTAATTCAAGTTGCTGCAACATAAGTTGGGCGCGCCAAGAGATTTTGACTAGTTTGGTGATATAACTAGCTTGGTGATAGAGTACGTTACTTTCTTTTATATAATTTACAACATGTAGCAGCTTTGTTAGCTGCCTGTAGGTTAGTAACTTAGTTACACACTAAAACTAGTAAATGCGCTATTAGCTCTGTGCCTTTAGTAAGCTAATTAAGAGCTTTAATTAGTAAAGTTAGCAAGCTAGTAGCATGTCTTTTAATCCTCTCTTAAATTAGCTTTAATTAAGACCTAAATTCTAGGGTGTTAGTTAGTGTTTTAGACTCCTACGTATTATTGTCTATAGTAGGTGGTGTTAGCGTGTGCAGCTGTACTTTAAGCTTTAATAGAACAGCCTCTAGGTTAAGTAGGACTAGGCTAGCACCTCTAAATCCTCCCTAGATATTGCTCTCTGTAATTAAGGCGTTAAAAGCTGCTTTAAAGCACAGCAAGAACTTAAGTTTAGTAATGTAAGTAATCTTGCTGCGCATCTGCTACTTAGCTTAGCAGCTATAGGCCTTCTTTAATAGGGCAAAACAGCCTATGTCAAGTGTAACGGTCTAGACTCTAAAGCTAAAGAAGAGCTAGAGCTAGCCGGTTACATTAGCTTAGCCGGCTTGGCTAAAGCTAGATATACATTATCTACGCAGTTAACTAGACGTCTAGTTAACTTGTGCATGCTTTTTAGCAAAAGTTGTTAGGAAGTAGATATCCTTTATTGGCCTTTGGCCAGACTACTACATCAAGTGGCTGCAGCAGGTTTAATATGTGTAGAGGCATACACAAGGTAATAATCTTGTGTTCCTTACAGTACTAGTAGAATTTAACTAAGTTGTAGCTCTTATAGCTGTCTAGAATAAGTAGCTAATAGCTACTAACAATGCGCGCCTTTGTATGCTTATTAAAGTGCTTTAGCTACTTAACTCTAAGCTTATTATTAGTCTAGCTATTATTAGAGATATGAAGAACCTAGTTGTTAGGTACACTAGGCTCTTTATACTAGGCAGAGAGGTAGTGCTTGCTAGAGAAGATAATAAAGGGGGGGATAGACTAGCCCTTTGCATTAATGCCCTAGATAATACTAGTCTACTCCTAGTTGCCCTGCTACACTATCTTTAGTCTTCCTTAATACTTAGAGCCTGTAACAACAGCTCCTGTAGATATAATATTTATTATAAAGCTAGATTTGTTAAAGTTGTAGGTGTCTTTATCTAAAATACTATACTTAGCTTTAGTATTCTCTACTAACTAGAACTAGTCCCTAATAACCTTAGGATCCTTATATAGGGCTATCTTATAGTTATACTTATAATTAAACTTAATTTTAAGCTCTAGCTAACAATTAACAAAGTTGGCAGCCTAGTTCTTGCTAACGTGGGGCTAGGCTGGCGGATGGGTAGGGTAGACTGGCGGATGGGTACCATGTACCTAGGGTAGGGTATAGGTAGGGTATAGGTCGCACGGACGTAGGTATAGGTAGGGTAGGGTCGCACGGACCATAGGTATAGGTAGGGTAGGGTTGCACGGACCATAGGTAGGGGAGGGTAGCACGTGACTGGGTATAGGTATAGGTAGGGTAGCACGTGCTAGGTATAGGTTTGGTTTGGGTATATTACTAACCTAGTTTGTATACAACTAACCCTAGGTTGTACTAGTAGATTCTTTCGCATACACAATACTTAGAAGAAAAAGCATCTAT
>NW_022984828.1:0-2548 GCF_010094145.1 Didymella exigua CBS 183.55
ACCTTCGTCCGTGCGACCTATACCCTACCTATATCTAACCCTAGGTACATGGTACCCATCCGCCAGTCTAGTTGTAGGGTATAGAAATTTGGTGGGGTGGCTCACTCGCTTCGATGGCTCACTCGCTTAGTATTTACGTTACTAAAGGAGATATATTTATTGCTATCTCTAATATTAAGTCTAAGCAGATACAGAGCGAAAGACGCGCTGCAGCAGTCTATAACATCCCACAAACAACAATCTAAGACTAACACGCTAGACAACACCCTTAACGTGACTGCAAGCTAAAATTAAAGCGCCTTATAAAGCTAGAAGAGGAGGCAATTATACAGTATATACTTAAAGAGAGTCTACATAGAATACTACCCTTAAAGGCGCATGTACAAGATATAGCTAATAGACTGCTAAGGGAGCGTGGTAGGAAGCCTACAGGCAAGAACTAGGTTAATAACTTTATTAAGCATACACTAGAGCTGCGCACGCAATAGAGCTGTCTGTACAATTGCCAGCAAGCTGCCTACAAAGACCCAGCGCTTATCTAGCCCTAGTTTAGCCTAGTTTAATTAATAAAGACAAAGTATAGTATTACAGATAAGGACACCTAGAACTTTAATAAGTCTAGCTTTATAATAGGCAAGATATCCTCTTAGCTTGTTATTACAGGCTTAGAGAAACCTAGGAAATAGAAGAAACTACAGCCTAGTAATTATAAGTAGGTTACCCTAGTACAAGGCGTTGCTATAATAGAGCGTATAATCCTACCCTTCCTTATCTTTATAGGCAAGGTCCTAATCTCCTCCTAGTTTACTAGTCTACCTTACAACTAGGTTGTTACAGTCTCTCCTACTAGCTAGACTAATAACAATGTTGTAATAGCATAGCTTAAGCACTTTAACGCCTATACAAAGGTAACCTCTGCTAGGGCATATAGGCTGCTTATTATTAACAGCTATAAGAGCCACTGCTTAATAGAATTCTAGGACTACTGCAAGGAGAACAAGATTATTACTCTCTGCATGCCACCACACTTATCACACCTCCTGCAGCCTCTTAACGTTGTCCCATACTCGCTGTTAAAGCGCCACTACAGTAACAGGATCTCGCTCTTAGCACGCAGCTACATCTACTATATTAACAAAGAAACCTTCCTACTAGCCTTTAAAGTAGCTTTTAAGAGGACGTTTACACTAGAGAATGTTTGCACAGGGTTTTAAGGCGCTAGGCTAGCCCTACATAACCCTAAGGTTGTGTTATTAAAGCTTAATATACAGCTACGTACGCTAACGCCACCTGCACTAGGCACTGTTGCCTAGGATGCGCAAACACCACGCAACGCCTGCAAGATAGAGGCGCAGTTAATGCTAATCTAAAATCACATGCAAAATTATTGTAGGTTACTAGCAAGTTTATTAGATAAGCAGGTTAAGTAGTTAAGTAAAGGCACTTAATAGATAGCTTATAATATAGTGTTAGTGCAGGAGGAAATAGGCTGCCTACAAGACGCTGTTACTACGCTTATAAAGTGTAAGACCTATAAAAGGCAGTATGTACACATAGAGGAGACTCTAATAGTTAGTAAGGTATCTAACCTAGTTACTAAAAAGGAGGGTAGTAGTTGTAAGGAGGGCAAGACGCCTGCAAAGGGGGTGCGCGCAGAGAGGCGCTGCGGCTGTTGCAGCGAAATTAGGCATAACTCCTGCACCTATAAGGTAGAAATTAAGGATGTAGATAATAGCAACGCTTCTAAATAATATTATAATGTTATGTGTAGTATTGTAATTTATTGTAGTGCTGCGCTGCACTGCTGCGTAGGCGCGGCGCGGGTGTTTGGTGGACGACTCACTTGGGTGAGCGACTCGCTTGTGAACCACGTTAGAGATAATAGCGCATTTACTAGTTTTAGTGCGCAACTAGGTCGCAGAGCTTCAAGCTGCTAACAAGGCTGCTACACGCTGTAAAGCACACAAGAGGAAGCAGATCTAGAGGGAGGGGACTCTTACTATTAGTAAAGGAGTGTGCTTAACTACCCTAAAGGAGTTTAAAGCCTGTAGTAATAGGAAGAAGGTAGGCAAGAAGAGGCGTGTTAAACTAGGCACTTAGTCTTTACAACGCTATAGCAGGTGTAGTAAGGCAGGGCATAACGCGCGAATGTGCATAAAAGATGCGCAAGATACTGTAGATTAGTGCTGTATAACGTAGATTATCACCGAGCCGGCCATATCACCAAACCAGCCACTTTCTCTTGGCACAACCACCTTTTACCCTAACACAACATGCCTTAACAACAACAACTTTAGAATACTACTAGAGAAGGCAGAGTTATCCTTACTATCTAGGCCTTCTATACTAGCTAATTTTGTAGTATCTACAGTGCTGCTAGAGCGTTAAACGTACCTTATTAGCAGGTCTCTAATTGCCTTTGCAATATTACATTTTAATTAGACGTATGTGCTAATTGCTAGAAACTTACTATACTAGAGGAGCAGACAATTATCTAGTATATACTTAACCTTAATTTGTGAGGATTTGCGCCCTAGCTATGTAAGGT
>NW_022984828.1:4068-5731 GCF_010094145.1 Didymella exigua CBS 183.55
ACTAGTACAACCTAGGGTTAGTTGTATACAAACTAGGTTAGTAATATACCCAAACCAAACCTATACCTAGCACGTGCTACCCTACCTATACCTATACCCAGTCACGTGCTACCCTACCCTACCTATAGTCCGTGCAACCCTACCCTACCTATACCTATGGTCCGTGCGACCCTACCCTACCTATACCTACGTCCGTGCGACCTATACCCTACCTATACCCTACCCTAGGTACATGGTACCCATCCGCCAGTCTACACCGCTTCTAGAGCTCTGGTGTACGCTTTACTAAGTTGTCAACCTAGTTCTTGCTAACAGGCTTTGCACCGCACTCTCTTAGCAGTTTATCTGCCATATCTTGTACGTCTGCCTTTAAGGAGGGTAGGCCACGCGCAGATTCCTTAAGTATACGTAGTATAACTGCCTCCTCTTCTAGCTTTATAAGGCGCTTTGCATTTAGCTTGTAGTTGTGTTAAGAGCGTGTTCTGTTGCGTTAGTGTTAGATTATTTATTTAGGCACTTTGTAGACTTTCTTAGCGCGTTAGATACTTTAAATTTAGTTTCTTAAGATATTAGATATAGCAAGCTGTACATCAGCTTCAGTATAGAGTGTAGGAGCTTGTTGTGGTTGAGACATTACGCGCTGTTGTTGCGCCGGCGTTCTGGCAGCGAGAGTGCGGCGCTCGGTTGGGTGCGGCGCTCGCTTGTGAAACACGTTACCTACTAACTACTAGTTATTAATAGCTATAAGAGGCACAACTTGCTTAAATTCTAGCAACACTGTAAGGATAACAATATTATTACTATATATATGCCTCCCTACTTATTACACCTCCTACAGCTACTTAATGTAGGTTGTTTTGCCCCTTTAAAGAAGGTGTATAGGTGCTAAGCTAAAATACTTATACGCAACTAGATTACCTACCTTATAAAGACTAAGTTCCTCCTATACTTTAAAGTAGCCTATAATATAGTCTTTACTTCTAGTAATATTGAAGGAGGGTTCTAAGGCGCTAGATTAGTCCCCTTTAACCTAGAATAGGTTATTTTAACCCTTAATATAAAGCTATAGACTCTATCACTACTACTCCCTACTAATAGCAAGCCCTAGCAGTTGTAAACCCCTAGTAATACTCTAGAATTTAGGTCTTAATTAACTCTAATTTAAGAGAAGTATAAGAAGTAGCAGGGTAGCTCACCTTATTCTATTCTAAGCGCGCTTAAGCACTATATAAAGGGGGGAGTAATTTTATCCTACAGGCTAGTTTTAGCCTAACAGGAAATTAGCGAGCTTTAGGCAGCAAATAAGGCCGCCACGCGATAAAAATCACACAAAAGAAAGCAGGCTTAGAAGGAGGGGACTCTAATAGTTAGAGATGGGCAGCGACTAGCAGCTCTAAAGGAGTTTAGGGCGCGTAGTGATAGGAAGAAGCTAAAGAAGCAGGTGCGCGCTAAAGGGGGTAAACCATCTCAACAACGCTGTAGATAGTGCAACTAGACAGGACATAACGCGCGAACGTGCAAGAATAAGGTAGAAGAGGTATCTAAGTAATATTACAGCTTGTTTTGCCTTATGCAGCGCTAATTTGTGGTGTTTTGGGCCATAATGGGGGGGAGTTTGGTGGGGGCTTGGCAAAAGTGATCAGCTCGCCCGTTGATCAGCTCG